>NC_059118.1:16727833-16927833 GCF_020740685.1 Jaculus jaculus
CCCTGAATTTTTATTTATTTATTTATTTTATTTTTATTTACTTATTTGAGAGTGACAGAGAGAGAGAGAGAAAGAGGCAGAGAGAGAGAGAGGAGAGTGGGCACGCCAGGGCTTCTAGCCACTGCAAACGAACTCCAGACACATGCGCCCCCTTGTGCATCTGGCTGACATGGGTCTTGGGGAATCGAGCCTCGAACCGGGGTCCTTAGGCTTCACAGGCAAGCGCTTAACCGCTAAGCCATCTTTCCAGCCCTTCCCCTGAATTTTTGTTGAGGAAATCCATTGAAATAGTAAATATTAAAGCGAGGCATGGTAGTGCATGCCTTTAATCCCAGCACTCGGGAGGCAGAGGTAGTAGGATTACCATGAGTTTGAGGCCACCCTGACACTTCATATTAAATTCCAGGTCAGCCCAAGCTACAGTGAAACCCTAATTCAAAAAACCAAAACCAAGGGCTGGGTGTGGTGGTGCACGCCTTTAATTCCAGCACTCGGGAGGCAAAGGTAGGAGGATCGCACATAAAAATAAGACCACAAGGGACAATTTTCTTTGAAAATAAACCACTCCAGAACAAATACTTCGGAAGTCTGGTTGCAATGTTATACAGTTGGCAGAGCAGAGACAGGCCACCATCATGTGCTCCAGGGAAATTCTCACAGGCCTATGGGATTGAGGAGCCTTCTGGTCAGAAGACCACTGGTCTTACCTTCATGCTCTTGGTAAAACCTTTGGCAATCTTCTTTTCTCCATAGTAGTTCTCTCGTGCGTACGATAAGGAACTTGTTGTTTAGAATCTGCTGATGAACAGCCTGGGTAACAACCCACCCCAAATATAAAAATCAGTCAGGACACCCAGGCTGACCAAAAGAAACCATGAGGCCCCCAGCCTGGAGCTCAGGACTTAAAGGGTCTGTTCCACTGATGCCTATTATGGTCTGCATCTTACACGTCCTTCGCAAGCCATGTGGTAATAGTGGGGGTCCCAGGTGATGGTACTACTGGGGGGGCAGTGGAAACTTTTAGGCTAGTTAAAGGAAGTTATTTTCATTAGGGGTGAGACCGTGAAGGGAAGTATCTGGCCTTTGGTTACTTTTTGCTTTCTACTTTTTTTTTTTGGTTTTTCACTCTGGTCCAGGCTGCCATGTAATTAACTCTGTCATCTCAGGGTGGTCTTGAACTCATGGTGATCCTCCTACCTCTGCCTCCCGAGTGCTGGGATTAAAGGCATGCACCACCATGCCTGGCTTCTTCTTTTTTTTTTTTTTTTTTTTGAGGCAGGGTCTCACTCTAACCCAGGCTGACCTGGATGGAATTCACTATGTAGTCACAGAGTGGCCTTGAACTGATGGTGACCCACCTACCTCAAGTGCTGGGATTAAAGGCATGCACCACCACAATGGGCAATCTTTCTACATTTTAAGGAAAGCTGACTCAGAAGAAAAAGAAGGTGAAGTAAAGTGAGGTCACAATCTCAATCATACTGCCAGAGTACAGGCCTGGGGCTCAAGGGGACAGGAAAGACTGTCTGTCCCGGAAGGTCCTTTGAGCTCAAGACCCCAGGATTCATCACCCAGACCACCATAAAGTCACCATGAGTTACTCTTCTCATTCTCTCTAAACCATTACGCTTGATTATAAACTTCATTTTGGGGCTGGCGGGATAGTTTAGCAGTTAAGGCACTTGCCTACAAAGCCAAAGGATCCCGGTTTGACTCTCCAGGACCCACATAAGCCAGATGCACAAGGGGGCGCATGCATCTGGAGTTCGTTTGTAGTGGCTGGAGGCCCTGGTGTGCCCATTCTCTCTCTCAAATAAATAAATAAATAACATATATTTAAAAAATAAAAACACTCCATTTTGGGGCTGGAGAGATGACTTAGCAGTTAAGGCGCTTGCCTCTGAGGCCTAAGGGTCCAGGTTCAATTCTCCAGCACCCATGTAAGCCAGGTGGCGCATGTGTCTGAAGCTTGTTTGCAGTGGCTGGAGGCCCTGGTGTGCCCATTCTCTCCCTCCTCCAAACCCCACATTTGCCTCTTTCTCTCTGTTTCTCTCAAATAAATAAATAAATAAAATATTTTTTTTTAAACTCCATCTCCTGGGGCTGGAGATGGCTGAGCACTGGAGTGCTTATCTATAGTCTAACAACCCTGGTTGATTTCTCAGTACCCACATAAATCCAGTTGCACAAAGTGGTGCAATGCATCTGGAGTTCTTTGGAGTGGCTAGAGGACCTGGTGTGCTCACTTTTTCTGTCTTTCTTCTCCCTATCTCTCTCTGCTTGCAAGTAAATAAATAAAAATTATTTAAAAAAAAAAACTCCATCTCAGCTGGGAGTGGTGGCACACACCTATAATTCCAGCATTCAGGAGGCTGAGTTAGGAGGATTGCCATTAGTTGGAGGCCAGTCTTGGCTACAGAGTTCCAGGTCAGCATGGGACAGAGAGAGGCACTGCCTCAAGAGTTGGAGGCCACCCTGAGACTACAGAATGAATTCCAGGTCATCCTGAACTAGAATGGGACACTACCTTGAAAAGCCAAAATAAAATAAAATAGGTAAGATAAATAAATTAAAAAATATATATATACATATAAACAAAACCAAGGATACAGTGAGCCCTTACCTTGTCTTTGGCCTTTAAGTCAAGCCCACTGGATCTCTAACCTATGAACCTTGAGATAATAAAGGAGTGTTCTTTTATGGTGTGTGTGCAGTATATGTATACATGTGTGTGTGGATGCATGTACCCTGTGTGCACATGTGGCCAGAGGAGGATGTCAGGTGACCCCTCTATTGCTCTTCCACCTTGTTTCTCTAAGACAGTCTCTCAGTGAAACTGGAGCTTTTTGGGTTTCATTCTTACCTCCAGAATTAGTGGGTGGGCAACGGCATCAGGCTTGATCAGGGCCAGAGTGAGCTGGAGGGCCTGAGGGCTTCGCAAGATGGAGGTCATTTCACTCCTGCCACCAGAGAGCTAGGTCAGAACCCATCAATGCTCAGCTCCCAACCCTCCCTATGCTGGAAGCCATGTAGCCTTGCAAAGGCCACCAAGGACTTCACTCCTGACACAAAACACCTGAGGGATGTGCTGCAAGACTGTATACTTATTCATTTGCCTGTCTACAATCATGTGCGACAGAGGATACTCAGATTACCCTGTGAAGCATACAGTCTGTTATTTACAACTATAAGGCCATGAGAAAAATAACTGTTTTAGAAAAAAAAATTAAACACTATCTGTCTTTGCCAGTACACTCATCTCTTCTAAACTTAAAAAAAAAAATTACAAATCATGGTGCAATACAGAATAACATTCATTTGTTTTCAGTCCACAGTTTTATTTTGTCATAATAAATAATTACTTTTCCTATTAGCAAAATAATAATAATTACCAAGCCGGGTGTAGTGGCACACGCCTTTAATCCCATCACTCAGGAGGCAGACGTAGAAGGATCAGCATGAGTTCGAGGCCACCCTGAGACTAGTGAAATCCAGGTCAGCCTGAGCTAGTGTGAGACCCTACCTTGAAAAAACAAAAATAAACAAATAAATTAAAATTAAAATTAAACCGGGCATGGTGGTGCACGCCTTTAATCCCAGCACTCAGCAGACAGAGGTAGGAGGATCACTGAGAGTTCGCGGCCACCCTGAGACTACATAGTGAATTCCAGGTCAGCCTGAGCTAGAGTGAGACTCTACTTTGAAAAACAAAAAGACAAAACAAAACAAAAAAACCCAAAAAAACAACAATTACCATAACTAGCTGGCAAGACCCTATTGCTGATGACTCCACAGGCTTGGGCTGCAGGTCACTAAGAAACCAACTGGAGCTGAGCTGGAAACCTCCCTGTTGACTAGTTGTCAGAAAGCTGGAAAGAACTATTCTGCATGTAGCCCTTTGGGAAAGAGGAGTCATCAACAGTGTTAAACAGCAGTGGACCCTGTAAGCCCTACAACTGGCCAGGTAGGCCAAGCGTGCCAACTTGTGCAATAGTGGCATGTCCGTTATGGGGGAAACCAGCCACTCTCTAATTGGCCTGTAGGACTGCTCCACGGGAGGAAATATATGCCTGGTACTGAAAACCTAGTCAAAACCCAAATGCCTGGGGAGGTCATGAGCCCTAGGGGAGTAATGTCTGCTGTTGTCTTGCTAAATACATATATTATGCCTACCAAACTTCCATGTATGCACTCTCACTTTTGGTCAGATGGCAGTGACCACTGTGGTGATGCAGAAGCCACCGCAGTACTGAGAAGTGGCAGCGGAACAGGCCGCAGCTCGGCTTCCGGAAGAGACCCCTCTCCCCCACCATCAAGCCCACTTCCGCCCCCGCCCGTGGCCACGCCCACCACTCCCCCAGGCTTAGGGCCGCTGCGCTCCACTGGCTTCCGACCCCATTCCGCAAGGCTTCAGGCCGCGGGAGCCTCACTTCCTCCACCTCGCGCCACAGCCCGCCACACGCTGGGTTACGTAGACCCCCAAGCCGGACCCTCGGTCACCTGCTCCTCCCCGCGTGCCGCCAGGCCACCAGGCGTTGCGCTAGTCAGCCTGCGCGGCCTTAGGCGGGGTCCTTCAGGCAGTCGGCCGGGCAGCCCGCCTTGGGGGTCCTTGCGGTTTGCATGACGACATAGGCCGGGCCGGAAGTTTGGGTGAGAGTGTTCATGATGGGCGTGGTCCTGGCGGCCTGGGAGGCTGCGGCAAAGCCAGCGGGGGCCGGGCTGAGATGATATATATTATTGTTGTTTTTCGAGGTAGGGTTTCACTAGCTCAACCTGACCTGGAATTCACTACGTAGACTAAGGGTGGCCTTGAACTCACAGCGATCCTCCTACCTCTGCTATTATTATTATTGTTTTTTAAATATTGTTTGTTCATTTTATTTATTTATTTATTTGAGAGCGACAGACACAGGGAGAAAGACAAAGGGAGAAAGAGAGAATGGGCGCGTCAGGGCTTCCAGCCACTGCTAACGAACTCCAGACGCGTGCGCCCCCTTGTGCATCTGGGTAACGTGGGACCTGGGGAACCGAGCCTCGAACCGGGGTCCTTAGGGTCCTTAGGCAAGCGCTTAACCGCTAAACCATCTCTCCAGCCCTCTGCTATTATTTTTATTTGAGAGAGAGAGATTAGGTGTGCCAGGGCCTCCAGCTGCTGCAAACGAACTCCAGACGCATGTGCCGCCTAGTGCATCTGGCTCACGTGGGTCCTGGAGAATCTGTCCTGAGTCCTCTGGCTTTGGCAGGCAAGTGCCATAACGGCTAAGCCATCTCTCCAGCCCACGTGTATTGTTTTTGTTTCACTGTGACCTGATAGAAATAGTTTCAGAGGCAAAAGAGTTATTTTGGCTTGTAGTTTCCACCCATCGTGGCAGGGAAGGCTAGTGGGGCTGCTCAGTACACGGAGCTGGGAACATGTGGCAGAGGCTCCCAAGTGCTTTCACATCTTGAAAGACCCGGAAGTAGAGGGTGTGACAGATCTGGGTGTAACCTTCAAAGGCCTGCTCCTGGTTACCTACTTCAGCTGGCTGGGCCTCACCTCCCAAAGTTTTCAGAACCTCACCAAATAGTGTCACCAGCTGGGGAGCAAGTGTTCAAAACAGGAACCTGAGGGGTCTTCAAACCATAACAAAACATAAGTCTAAGTAGGAACTTTTGTCGTCATAGATCTCTAACAGTCTTGGGGAAGACTTCTAAAATGGGTATTACTTTCCTTTTTTTTTTAATTAGTAGTTTGTTTTTTCAAGGTAGGGTCTTTCTCTGGTTTAGGCTGACCTGGAATTCACTATCTAGTCTCAGGGTGGTTTTGAACTTATGGCAATCCTCCTAACTCTGCCTCCCAAGTGCTAGAATTAAAGGTATACTGCCAATACGCCCGGAATTTTCTTTTTCTTTTTTTTTTAAAGACATTTTAATTAATTAATTAATTAATTTATTAGAGAGAGATAAAGAATGAGTGAAAATGGGCGCGCCAGGGCCTCTAGCCACTGCAAATGAACTCCAGACACATGTGCCACCGTGTGCATCTGGCTTATGTGGAACCTAGAGAATCAAACCTGGGTCCTCAGGCTTCCCAGGCAAACGCTTTAACCACTAAGCCATCTCTCCAGCCCCAAAATTTTCTTTTGTTTGTTTTTTTCAAGGCAGAGTCTCACTGTAGCCCAGGCTAACCTGGCACTCACTCTAGCCCCAGGCTGTCCCTATAAGGACATAAGGATCCTTGTACTTCTGCCTCCCCAGTGTTTAGATTAAAGGCACACATGCCACCATGCTTGGCTCAAAGAGAGTTTAAAGTTGTGATTAAACTTAAAAAAATTATTTGAAAGAGAGACAGACAGAATGCACACACCAGGGCCTCCAGTCTGTGCAAACGAACTGTAGACACATGCATCACTTTGTGCATATGGCTTATATGGATCCTAGTAAATTGAACCTGGGTCCTTGGCTTTCCAGGCAGGTGCCTTAACTGCTAAGCCATCCCTCTAGTCCAGCATCTGGCCTTTCCTGTGTACTGGGGAATTGAACCCCTTTAACTGCTGAGCTGTCTCAAGCCCCTTAAAATTATCTATTTGAATCTTTCTCTCTCTGTGTCTCTATATATGGGAATGCCAGGGCCTCCCACTGCTGCAAAAACGAGGTGCTTGTGTCACTTCTTTTTTTTTATTTATTTATTTTTATTTATTTGAGAGCGACAGACACAGAGAGAAAGACAGATAGAGGGAGAGAGAGAGAATGGGCGCGCCAGGGCTTCCAGCCTCTGCAAACGAACTCCAGACGCGTGTGCCCCCTTGTGCATCTGGCTAACGTGGGACCTGGGGAACCGAGCCTCAAACCGGGGTCCTTAGGCTTCACAGGCAAGCGCTTAACCGCTACACCATCTCTCCAGCCCCTTGTGTCACTTCTTGTGTCTGGTTTATGTGGGCATTTGGGAATTGAACTTGTAAGCTTTAACCACTGAGCAATCTACCTAGCCCTTTGTCTTATTTTTTATTAGCTAGGCCTTTTTTTCCTTAATTAAAAAAAAATTTTGTTCATTTTTCTTTATTTGAGAGCACGGAGAGAGAAAGAGACAGATAGAAAGAGAGAGAATGGAAAGACCAGGGCCTCCAGCCACTGAAAATGAACTCCAGACGCATGCACCCCCTCATGCATCTGGCTACCGTGGATCCTGGGGAATAGAACCTCAAACCAGGGTCCTTAGGCTTCACAGGCAAGTGCCTAACCATCTCTAAGATGGCTAAGCCATCTCTCTAGCCTATTTTTTTTTAATTTTTAAATTTTTATTAACATTTTCCATGATTATAAAAAAATATCCATGGTAATTCCCTCCCTCCCCACCCCCACACTTTCCCCTTTGAAATTCCATTCTCCATCATATTACCTCCCCATTACAATCATTGTACTTACATATATACAATATCAACCTATTAAGTATCCTCCTCCCTTCCTTTCTCTTCCCTTTATGTCTCCTTTTTAACTTACTGGCCTCTGCTACCAAGTATTTTCCTTCTCATGCAGAAGCCCAATCATCTGTAGCTAGGATCCACATATGAGAGAAAACATGTGGCGCTTGGCTTTCTGGGCCTGTCTAGCCATTTTTTGTTTTTGTCTTTTTTGAGGTAGGGTTTCACTCTAGCTCAGGCTGACCTGGAATTCACTATGTAATCTCAGGGTGGCCTTGAACTCACTGTGATCTTCCTACCTCTGCCTCCCGAATGCTGGGATTAAAGTCGTGCACCACCACTCCTGACTTGTTAAGCCTCCCCCCCACATCTTCTGGTGCTTTGATATCTGGGGTCTTGTTGATCCTAGAGTTTTTCATTTTCTTGACTGGGAAAATATTTAAGGAGATTTTCTAACTTCTGCAAGCCATATGCTCTGGAGCCCTTTTAATGTATCTTTAAATTGGGTCACCAATGGAACTACATGCCAAACCTGGGAAGCTTATATCAATAGTTATATGCCCAAGTATTTAAGAATAGTGTTTATGGGAGCCAGGCGTGGTGGCGCACATCTTTAATCCCAGCACTCGGAATCCATTCTGCAGTCTCAGGGTGGCCTCGAACTCACAGTGATCTTTCTAGCTCTGCCTCCTAAGTGCTAGGATTAAAGGTGTGCACCACCACGCCTGGCTAGAGTATCTGATATCTTAAGAAGATTTTTAAAAAGTATTTTATTTATAAGCAGAGAGAGAACAGAGAAAGAATGGGCACTCCAGGGCCTCGAGTTGCTGCAACCAAACTCCAGGTGCATGTACCTCTCTGTGCATCTGGCCTCACATGGGTACTGGGGAATCAAACGCTGGTCGTTAGGCTTTACAGACAAGTGCCTTAACTGCTGAGCCATCTCTCTAGCCCCTTAAAAAGATCCTTATTGGGCTGGAGAGATGGCTTAGTGGTTAAACGCTTGCCTGTGAAGCCTAAGGACCCCGGTTCGAGGCTCAGTTCCCCAGGTCCCACGTTAGCCAGATGCACAAGGGGGCGCACGCGTCTGGAGTTCGTTTGCAGAGGCTGGAAGCCCTGGCGTGCCCATTCTCTCTCTCTCCCTCTATCTGTCCTTCTCTCTGTGTCTGTCACTCTCAAATAAATAAATAAATAAAAAGTTAAAAAAAAAAAAGATCCTTATTAACCAAGAGAAAGGTTTTCCAGCCAGGTTTATGATGAGAGTCATTTATTGAGAAGCAAATCAATGAATATGATCCCATGTATGGTTGTCCTTTTAGCACAAGAATTCTGTTTTTCTTCCTTGTTTTCTCTTAGTTTTTCAAGGTAGGGTCTTGCTGTAGCCCAGGCTGACATGGAATTCACTATATAATCTCAGGGTGGCCTCGAACTCATGGCGATCCCCGTACCTCTGCCTCTGGAGTGCAGGGATTAAAGGCATGTGCCACCATGCCTGGCAAGAATTTTTTTCTAAAGGGGATATTCCTGAAGAGTCAACCATTGTGCTTCTCTTGGCTTCCTGGGGTTTCAATAAGTCTTAAGATTCTTTCTGGTCAGTTGAGACAGTTTCCTGTAAAAGAAATATATGCTGAGAGAACACTGAACTTGGAAAACTCAAGAGAAAAGCTGCCCCACTGGTAACCACGCCCATGACCCAGCAGGAGGAATGCTAAACAACTATTTAATGAGCAAGGTGGACCAGTCATTCCAGTTTCATTGGAGAAATAAAAAGATGGAGTGGGAGTGAGCAGAGATGAGGAATAAAGGATGTGGATGCCCACGTGTGTTTGGATACCAAGGGACCCTCTTCAAAGTCCCTTCCAGCAGAAAAGATGGCTGGTATAGGCTATGATGTAGACAGGGGAAAAGGTCAGGCCAGAGGCCTGTGGGAACATAGGGATGGATGTTAAAAGAACAGAGTGGGCGAGCTAAATCTTTACAAGTGAGCTCAGCCACATCAGTTCCTAGCTCCTTGGGCTTAGGCAAGACACATGGCTTCTCTAGATTTGTGTTGCTTTGAAGATGAGATGTAATTACGAGCCACCTTTTGGGCTGAAGAGATGACTCAGTGGTTAAGGCATTTGCCTGCAAAGCCCAAGGACCCGAGTTTGATTTCCTAGCACCCATGTAAAGCCAGGTATACAAGATGGTGCATGCGTCTGGAGTCTGTTTGCAACAGCTGGAGGCCCTGGTGCACCTGTTCTTTCTGTATCCCTTCTATTTCTCTTAGCTTACAAATAAAATAATAATAATAATAATAAAGCCAGGCATGGTGGCTTATGCCTTTAATCCCAGCACTGAGAGGTAGAAGGATCGCCATGAGTTCGAGGCCACCCTGAGATTACATAGTGAATTCCAGTGCAGCCTGGGCTAGAGCAAAACCCTACCTCAAACCCTCCTCCCAAATAATAAATTAATTAAAATAATAGTAATGAAAAGCCACCTTTCTTGAGCTGGCGCTGTGAGGAACATGAACAAGAAGACAGCAGTAAGTAAAGCATGTGACACAAGGCTGGAAACAGAGTTGGCAATTGATGGTAGGGGTAAGTCTTGCCGTTACAGATATCATTATTCCCTTTATGAGCTTGATTAAGACAGTTTCTCTGCTGCTTCTGTGCAAGGTCATGTGGCAGAGCCACCATTTGTTTACATATTTTTATGCAAAATATATATTACTTGCATTTATTTTTAGATTACATAAGGTATTATATTACTTGTATTTTCTGCCCCTTGCTCTTCTTCTTAGAACAGTGTTTTAACTATCTACCAATTTTGCTATGCATAAACTGATTTCCATATACATATGCACCCATATATCAGGGATCTTCAGTTCAACTGGAATACTCATGGAAATGAAATAGTTTCTACAGTAGTTTGCAGAAAACTAGTATAGTATTTTTTGTTTCCAAGTTTTCTTTTCTGAGGCAGGGTCTCACTCTAGCCCAGGCTGACCTGAAACTCCCTCTGTAGTTCCAGGCTGGTTTTGAACTCACAGTGATCCTCCTACCTCTGCCTCCTGAGTATTTGGATTAAAGGCCTGTACCACCTTGCTAGCTTAGTCTAGTTTTTTTTGTTTTTAAACACCAAAATCAGTTTTGGTGAACTTGTTAGCAGAGACCAGTAAGCTAGAAAGGGGCAATAAGGGAAGGAGGAAAGGGGAGGACTTGAGTGGACAGTAATATATATGTATACACACACATATATATGTATATGAATAGATTAGATTACTGAGGGTGGAATGGCCTGAGGCCTAAGTGAGGTCAGGGGAAGAGATTGAGTAAAGGAAGGGTGGGGGAAGGGCTAATCAAAATTTAAGATATTCTGTTTTTGTTTTGTTTTTTGAGGTAGGGTTTTACTCTAGCCCATGCTGACCTATAATTCACTGTAGTCTCAGGGTGGCCTCAAACTCATGGCAATCCTTCTAACTCTGCCTCCTCAGTGCTGGGATTAAAGGTGTATGCCACCATGCCCAGCAAAACATTTTAAGATGTTATGAATAAGCCATATAGAAATTACCTTTTTTGGATAATGGTACACCCAGAAGCCACTGATAGTTACTAGAAAAATTTCAGGCCAGGGATGGGATATCTTCAGTGAGTTGGTGGCCAGGGAAGTCCCTGATGCCCCCAAAACATTACAGGCCATTGCCAAGGCTCTTGGTTTCCCACCAGAAATAGATGGTAAGACCCTATCTGTCTCCTTCCCCCTCTCTATCAAATAAATATTTTATTTTTATGTATTTATTTTTATTTGAGGCAGAGAGAAAGGAAGACAGAGAAAGAAAGAGATTGAGAAAGGGAGGGAAGTAGGGAGGGAGAGTGAATGGGTGCGCTGGGGTCTCTAGCCACTGCAAATGAACTTCAGACACATGTGCCACCTTGTGCATCCGGCTTAAGTGGGACCCAGGGAATCTAACCTGGGACTGTAGGCTTTGCAGGCAAAGTACTTTAACCGTTAAGCTATCTCTGCAGCCCCTTTTTGTTTTATTTATTTATTTATTGCTTATTTTTATTTATTAGCTACAGGACAGACAGACAGAATAAGAAGCAGAGAAAGAGAGAGAGAGAGAGAGAGAGAGAGAGAGAGAAAATAGGTGCATCAGGGCCTCCAGCCACTGCAAACAAACTCCAGATGCGTGCACCACCTAGTGCATCTGGCTTACATGGGTATTGGGGAATCGAGTCTCTAACTGGGGTCCTTAGGCTTCATAGGCAAGTGCTTAATTGCTAAGCCATCTCTCCAGCCCTATTTATATATTTTCATTTGAGACAGAAAGGGAGAGAGAGACTTTCATTTATTTATTTTTATTTGAGAAATAAAATATTTTAAAAAAGAATAGAGGGGTCTGGAGAGATGGCTTAGAGGTTAAGTGCTTGCCTGTGAAGCCTAAGGACCCTGGTTCGAGGCTCGATTCCCCAGGACCCACGTTAGCCAGATGTACAAGGGGGCACATGCATCTGGAAATTGTCTGCAGTGGCTGGAAGCCCTGGCATGCCCATTCTCTCTCTCCCTCTACCTCTTTCTCTGTCTGTCACTCTCAAATAAATAAATAAAAATAAACCAAAATAATTAAAAAAAAAAAAAAAGAATGGAGGGCTGGAGAGATGTCTTAGCAGTTAAGGTGATTGCCTGAAAAGCCTAAGGGCTCATGTTCGACTCTCCAGGTCCCATGTAAGCCAGATACACAAGGTAATGCAAATGTGCAAAGTTGCACATGTGTACAAAGTGGCACACATGTCTGGAGTTCAATTACAATGGTTGGAGGCCCTGGTGCACCAATTATCTCTCTCTCTTGCTCACTTTCTCTGGTATAAAAAAAAAAAAAAGGTCAGTCTGTTGGGCTTGCCTCAAAAACAAATTAAATTAAAATTTACTTACACATGGTCCATCATGAAGTTTAGTTATGGTAAACCCTTTATATCTGAAAAAAATAAAATAATTATTTTTGCTGTTTTAAAAATATTTTGTTTATTCACTTATTTGAAAGGGAGGGAGAGAAAGAGAGAGGAAGAGGCAGATAGAGAAAATGGATGCACTGGGGCCTCTAGCCACTGCAAACAAACTCCTGACACATGGGCTACCTTGTCATCTGGCTTTACTTGGGCACTGGGGAATTGAACCTGGATCCTTAGGATTTGCAGACAAATGTCTTAACTGCTAAACAATCTCTCAAGCACCTATTTTTGCTTTTTAATATGCCATAAATTGTGACCAGTTTTACTTGGTAGTCTTTGCTTAAGTTTGAGAAGGAAATTTTTTTCTAATAGTGAAGTTTTATTTAACAAACATTTCTTAGTTTTTTAAAAATATATTTTATTTATTTATTTGATACAGAGAAAGAGGCAGAGGGAGAGAGAAAGAGAGAGGAAGAGAATGGGCATGCCAGGGCCTTTAGCCACTGTAAATGAACTCCAGATGCATGCGCCCCCTTGTGCACTGGGCTTACATGGGTCCTGGAAAATTGAACCGGGATCCTTTGGCTTTGCAGGCAAATGCCTTAACCATTAATCCATCTCTCCAGCTTCCCCCTGCCCTGGCTTTTTTTTTTTTTTTTTTTTTTTGAAGTAGAGTCTCACTCTAGCCCAGGTTGACCTGGAGAGCTCACTCTGTAGTCCCAGGCTGACCTCAAACTCACAGTGATCCTCCTAACTCAGCCTCCCCAGTGCTGGGATTAAAGGTGTATGCTACAATGTCCAGCTTAACAAACATTTTGAAATTTCTACTATATGGTACTCTATTTGTCAAATACATCAAATATGTAAATATAGTTAGTATGAAATAAACCATAGAAATGCCAAATAACTTTTGAAAGTTCAAATAGACATTTTGAAATATGTATTATAAGGCTGGAGAGATGGCTTAGCATTTAAGGTGCTTGCCTGCGAAGCCTAAAGACCCAGGTTCACTTCACCAGAACTCATGTAAGCCAGGTACACGTGACGGCACATCTGGCTTATCTGGAGTTTGTTTGTAGTAGCTGGAAGCCGTGCTGTGCTTATTTTCTCTCTCATGCTAATAAATAAAAAAATTTTTTAAAGAAATCTGTTATATGGTACTCTATTTGTCAAAGACCTCAAATATAGAAATATAGTTAGACTGAATTAAACCATGGAAATCCAAAGTAACTTTTGAAGATTCAAATAGAAACAGAATAATAAAAAAAAAAGTGATCTAAAACTGAAGTATGTGTTTGATGAAAGTTGAGTTATTTCTCCTGATCTTATAGAATTAAAAGAGATAATAAAAGCTGGGTGTTGTGGCTCATGTCTTTAAACTCAGCACTCGGGAGGCAGAGGTAGGAGGATCACTGAATCCGAGGCCACCCTGAGACTGCATAGTGAATTCCAGGTCAGCCTGGGCTCGAGTGACCCTAGCTTGAAAAACCATAAAAAGCCAGATACACAAAGTAGCATAAAGTAGCACTGTTTGCAGTGGCTGGAGGCCTGATGTATCCATTCTCTCTCTATCTGTCTCTCTCTCTGCTTATAAGTAAGTAAATAAATAAATAAAATATTTTTAAAACTTGGAAAAAAAAAAAAAAAAGAAAAGCTTATCAGGATCTGGCAGCTCACTCTATCATCCCAGCATTCAGTATTCAAGAGGCTGAGGTAGGAGAATTGTCCAAGCTTGAGATCTACCTGGGCTATAGAGTGAGTTCCAGGTCAGCAATGGGTTAGAGTAAGACCCTGCTTCAAAACAAATGTAGATGGGTTTGTGGTTAAAGGTGTTTGTGTGCAAAGCCTGCTGACGTGTGTTTGATTCCCTTGTACCCACATAAAGCCAGATGCAAAAAAGTGGAGGAGCAGCAGGGGACCCTGATGCACCCCACCTCCTCTCCTTTCTTCTTCTCTTCTTTCCTCTTTTCTTCTGTCTTCTCCTCTCCTTTCTTCTCCCCTTTCCTTCCCTCCCGTCATCTTCTCCCCCATTCCTATCTTCCTCTTTCTTCTTTTTTTTTGTTTTTAATTTTTAAATATTCATTTATTTGAGAGAGAGGGAAAGAGGGAGAGAGAGAATGAGCACGCCAGGGCCTCCAGCTGCTGCAAACAAACTACAGATGTATGCACCACCATGTGCGTCTGGCTCACATGGGTCCTGGGGAATCAAACCTGGGTCCTTTGGCTTTGCAGGCAAGCGCCTTAACTGCTAAGCTATCTCTCCAGCCCTGTATTTCTTTATTTATATTTGTTTTTTTGAGGTAGGGTCTCGCTCTAGCCCAGGCTGACCTGGAATTCACTCAGGGTGGTCTTGAACTCACAGCAATCCTCTTACCCCTGCCTCCTGAGTGCTGGGATTAAAGTGCTGGGATTTATTTGAGAGAGAGAGTGGGAGAGAATGGGCACACCAGGGACTGTAGTCACTGCAAATGAACTCCAGACTATGCACCACCATATGCATCTGGCTTACGTGGGTCCTTAGGCTTGCAGGCAAGTTCATTAGCCACTACGCCCTCTCTTGAGCCCTCATCTTCTGTCTTCTTCATCAGTTGGTAAATCATGACTCTGGTCTGTGGTCACATGATCTGATACCATGACTTTGTGCTACTGAGCTCCCTTCCCTTGAATTGTCCATACCAGATCCGGCACTGTCACCTCGGTGGCTTTCTGTTACTGCATCACCTGAAGAAGAGCCCAGGAGCCTTTTGGGAGCAGAGGGGGGATGGAAGGAATGAGGAGCAAACAGTAGAGGAGTGTCTGTAGAGAAGATATAATGGGTGATGTAGGAAGTGGGTTAAGGTCACCTCTATTTTGGCCACCTTTAACCTCCAGCTTAAGACATGGGATCATAAAGTGAGCACTTATGGTCTGGAGAGATGGCTTAGTGGTTAAGGTGCTTGCCTGCAGAGCCAAAGAGCCGAGGTTCAATTCCCCAGGACCCACGTAAGTCAGATGCACAAGGGGCGCATACATCTGGAGTTCGTTTGCAGCAGCTGGAGGCCCTGGCACACCCATTCTCTGCCTTTTTTTTCCCTCTCTCTCAAATAAATAAAGAAAAAGAATAAAAAGAACACTTACAGTATCTGGGAGCAGAGATGGCACTCACCACTGTAGGTAGCTTGGTCACTGCCACATATTGGCTCGCTGGGCTTGAAATAGGTAAGCAGCCAGCAGTTCTTTATATTCCTCATGCACTCAACCTGAAGATGAGATACAAAGTATGGGTGGTAGGGGGAGAGGATGCAGTGAGGTCCGCCAGACCAGTTCAGAAACTAGACTTCAACTCTTCACCATGCGACCCTGATACTTACGACCGCCAACACCTTTGTAACTGTCATGTAATACATAGTCTTGGGCATTCTCCGGTTTCTCACCAATCCCTTATTAGGATGAATCCCCTGCTCTACTAACCACAAAATGTGATCATTGGGCTGAAGAGATGGCTGAACAGTTAAGGCACTTGCCTGCAAAGCCTAAGGACCCAGGTTCAATTTTCTAGGTCCCATATAAGCCAGAATGAACAAGGTGGTACATGTATCTAGAGTGGCTAGTGGCCCTAGTGTGCCCGTTCTCTCTCTCACTCTCTTTCTCTCCCCCTCTCTGTCTCTAATAAGTAAATAAATTTTTAAAAATTAAGAGATTGGGGCTGGAGAGATGGCTTATCAGTTAAGGCGCATGCCTGTGAAGCCTAAGGACCCCGGTTTGATTCTCCAGGTCCCACGTAAGCCAGAAGCACATGGTGGTGCATGCATCTGGAGTTTGATTGCAGTGGCTAGATGCCCTGGCGTGCCCATTCTCTCTCTCTCCTTCATTCTGTCTCTAATAAATAAATAAAAATAAAATCTTTTTTTTAATTGAGAGATTTATTGGGCTACATTTAGCCTCTTAATAGCAATTTATTATTATTATTCTTTTATTATTAGCTTTTCAAGGTAGGGTCTCACTCTAGTTCAGGCTGTCCTGGAATTCACTATGTAGTCTCAGGGTGGCCTTGAACTCTCTGCCTCCAGAATGCTAGGATAAAAGGCATGCACCACCATGCCTGGCTCTTACCATTCTTTAAAAAATAATAGATGGGCTGAAGAGATTGCTTAGTGGTTAAGGCGCTTGCTAGATGTAGTGCCTGAGAACAGTGGGCTCGTGCATATCACGAGGAGGTTAACAAGCAGAATGCATGCATAATGGGGTATTGGTGTGAGGGAGGTAGGCTGTACGTCCTGCTCGCCATGCCTGTTCTTGGGAGACAAGGAAGCTGAGCTCACCTTTGTCTCTTCTAGGAGCTTCCCTGTGGAGGTCATAGGAAGAAGGAAGTCTGGAAGACAAAAGCACACGAAGGAGACGCTAGCTGTCACCCGGGATCATCAGAAGAGCCTGGAGTTAGTTCTCTGATGTACTCTTCTCTGTACAGGAGTGAAGAATCAGAAAACTTCTCTATCTCTCTCTCTTTTTGCTCTGTAGTCTCAGGGTGGCCATGAACACACAGTGATCCTCCTATCTCAGCCTCCTGAGTGCTGGGATTAAAGGTGTGTGCCACCATGCCTGGGTCTTTTCTTCTTCTTCTTTAAAAAAAAAATCATTTATTTGAGACAGACAGAAAGAGGCAGACAGAAACAGTGAGCATGGCTGGGCATGGTGGCACACACCTTTAATCCCAGCACTTGGGAGACAGATGTACAAGGGTCGCTTTAAATTCAAGGTCACCCTGAAACTACATAGAGAATTCTAGCCTGGGCTAGAGTGAGACCCTACTTTGAAAAACAAAACAAACAAACAAAAAAATGTTTGCTTGAAAAAAGTCTGCCAGCTCAGGTACAATTCCTCAGTACCCATATAAAGTCAGATGCACAAAGTGGAGCATGTATCTGGAGTTTGTAGTGGCAAGAGGCCCTGGTGTGCCCATACTCTCTCCCCCAAATAAATAAATAAATATTTTTCCTTTTATTTTTTATTTTTTGGTTTCTCGAGGTAGGGTCTCACTCTAGCCCAGTTTGACCTGGAATTCACTATGGAGTCTTAGGGTGGTCTCAAACTCACGGCGATCCTTCTACCTCTGCCTCCCAAGTACTGGGATTAAAGGTGTGCGCCACCACGCCTGGCTAAATAAATATTTTTGCTGGGCATGATGGAATACACCTTTAATTTCAGCACTTGGGAGGAAGAGGTAGGAGGGTCACTGTGAGTTCAAGGCCACTCAGAGACTACATAATGAATTGCAGGTCAGCCTGGGCTAGAGTGAAACCCTATTTTGAAAAACTAAAAAAAAAAAGAAAAACTTTCAAAAAAAAAGAGTGCTGGAGAGATGGCTTAGTAGTTAAGGTGCTTCCTGCCAAGCCTAAAGACTCAGGCTTGATTCCGAAGTAATCACGTAAAGCCAGATACACAAAGTGGTGCATGCATCTGGAGTTGGTTTACAGTGCTGGAGGCCTTGACATATCCATGCTCACTCTGTATGTTTGCCTTTTTCTGCTTGTCTCTTTCTCAAATAAATAAATAAACAAATTTGAAAAAAAAATAAAGGAAAGGAAAAGAGCAGCACTCAGGAGGCAGAGGTAGGAGGATCTCCTTGAGTTCGAGGCCACTTTAAGACTACATAGTGAATTGGGCTAGAGTGAGACACTACCTCAAAACAAACAAACAAACAAACAAACAAAAAATACACTCTTAAGTTATAAGTTACTGTGAAAAAGAAAGGTTAAGGTGCCTTGGAATTGGGAAGATAGGTTAGCAGTTAATGGTGCTTGCTTTCAAAGTCTGTTGGCCTGGGTTCAACTCCCAAGCCACCCATATAGGCCAGATGCAAAAAGTGATGAATGTGCCGGGCGTGGTGGTGCATGCCTTTAATCCCTGCACTCGGGAGGTAGAGGTAGGAGGATCGCCGTGAGTTCGAGGCCACCCTGAGACTACATAGTGAATTCCGGCTCAGCCTGAGCTACAGTCAGACCTTACTTCGAAAACAAACAAACAAAAAAAAAGTGTTGAAAGTGTCTGGTGTTTGTTGACAGCAGCAAGAGGCCCGGTATACCTATACACATGTACGTGCACGTGCACACACACACACACACACACACACACATACATTTTTTTAAAAAGATGCTGAATTTTACTAAGGCTTGCTTATTCAACCCAAAGCATTTGCAACTATGGGTACTGTGTACAAGGCTTTATATTATTGTGTGATATAACCATTTCATAACATATAATATGCAATCTATATCATCAGCTCTTCTTCCTCTCCGCTTCACTGAACTATCACTCAGGTTTCATGGAATTCTCTAAGGATGGCACGCAGGTTTCTAGTACATTCAGAGATGTGTGACCATCACTAAAATCAGTTTGGGAACATTTGGAAACAGCCGGGTAAGCTCTGCTGAATGCGAGATGGCCTCTCCATTTTCAACAGTTCTCTGAGGCATACATTGCTATACACTTTGGTCCAATTAAATTTGAACTCCTTTCAGACAAGATCTATTGTGTTCAGGGTGGTATAGCTGTAGACTGAACTTTTTCAGGTTTTTTAAAATGAATATTTTATTTATTTATTCATTTGACAGAGAAAGAGGGGGAGAGAGAGAGAGAGAGAATGGGTATGTCAGGGTCTCTAGTCACTGCAAATGAACTCCAGATGGGTGTGCCCCTTGTGCATCTGTCTGGCTTATGTGGGTCCTGGGGAATTGAACCTGGGTCCTTTGGCTTTGCAGGCAAACTCCTTAACCGCTAAACCACCCCTCCAGCCCTGTTTTTTGTTTTT
The DNA here is from genome assembly GCF_020740685.1 of Jaculus jaculus. NCBI lineage: Eukaryota > Metazoa > Chordata > Mammalia > Rodentia > Dipodidae > Jaculus > Jaculus jaculus. Next base: position 16,746,955 of record NC_059118.1, read on the forward strand.
TGTTTTTTGAGGTAGGGTCTCACTCTAGCACAGGCTGACCTGGAATTCATTAAGGAGTCTCAGGGTGGCCTCGAACTCATGGCAATCCTACCTCTGCCTCCTGAAAGCTGGGATTAAAGGTGTGCACCACCATGCCTGGCTTTTTTTTTTTTTTTTTTTTTTTTTTTTTTGTGGTAGGGTCTTGCTCTAGTCCAGGCTGACCTAGAACTCACTGCATAGTCTGAGGGTGGCCTTGAACTCACAGCAATCCTCTTACCTCTGCCTTCTGAGTGCTGTGAGTAAACCACACCTAGCCTCAGGAGGGTTTTTAAGAAATCTTTTTGTTTATTTATTTGAGAGAGAGAGAGAGAAAGAAAGAGGCAAGTATATAGAGAGAATGGGCATGCCAGGGCCTCTAGCAAACAAACTCCAAATGCATGTGCCACTTTTTGTATTTGGTTTACTTGGGTACTAGGGAATTGAACCTGGATTCTTAGGCTTCTCAGGCAAGTGCCTTAAACACTAAACCATCTCTCTAGCCGCAGCCCCAGCCTCAAGAGTTTTTTTTGGCAGGGTTTCACTCAATCCAGGTTGACCTGGCACTCACTCTGTAACCTCAGGCTGTCCTCAAACTCATGGGTGACCCTTCCACCTTGGCTCTGGGACTAAAGTTGTGTGCCACCAAGCTAAAATATTTTATTTTATTTTTTGGTTTTTCGAGGTGGGGGTCTTACTCTATCTAGCTCACGCTAACCTGGAATTCACTATGTAGCCTCAGGAATTCATTATGGCTGGGCATGGTGGCGCACATCTTTAATCCCAGCCCTTGGGAGGCAGAGGTAGGAGGACTTTGGAGTTTGAGGCCACCCTGAGACTACATAGTGAATTCCAGGCCAGCCTGAGCTAGAGTAAGACCCTACATTGAAAAATCGAAGGACAAAAATATAAAGGAATTCAGTATGTTGTCTCAGGGTGGCCTTAAACTCACAGCAATCCTCCTACCCCTTCCACCCAAATGCTAGGATTAATGGTGCGCATCACCACGTCCCACTCAGGTTAGTTTTTGAAACCAGTTTTTGGTATTTATTCTGACCCCTGTTTCTTCCTGGTAGATTAGTGGCCCTGTGGTTTTGATTTTTTTTTTTTTTTTCCCCAAGGTAGGGTCTCACTGTAGCACAGGCTGACCTGGAATTTATATGTAGTCTTAGGCTGGCCATGAACTCATCGTGATCCTCCTACCTCTGCCTCCCTAATTCTAGGATAAAAGGCATAAGCCACCATGCCTGGCTCTTATTATTCTTTAAAAAAAAAAAAATATGGGCTGGAGAGATGGTTTAGTGGTTAAGGTGCTTGCCTGTGAGGCCTAAGGACCTAGGTTCAATTCTCCAGGTCCCACGTAAGCCAGATGCAATTGGTAGTGCAAGTGTCTGGAGTTTGCAGTGGCTGGAGACCCTAGTGCACCCATTCTCTCTCTCTCTTTCTTTCTCTGTCTTCTCCTTCTATCTGTCTCAAATAAATAAAAATAAAACAGGTAAAGAGTTCACTGGGAAAGCTACCCATGCGGGATGATGACACCTGTTGACCATCAATCAACTGTGGGCTTAAAAAAATAAATAAATAGGGCTGGGGTGATGGCTTAGTGGTTAAGGTGTTTGCCTGCAAAGCTAAAGAACCCAGGTTTGATTCCCCAGGACCCACGTTAGCCAGATGCACGAGGGGGCGCACGCATCTGGAGTTTGTTTGCAGTGGCTGGAGGCCCTGGTGCACCCATTCTCTCTCTCTCAATCTCTTTCTCTGTCAAATAAATAAATAAATAAAAATATAAAAATAAGTACAATTTTAAAAATTATTAATTTTTTATTTTATGGGTGAACAAGAGAGAGAAAGAGAGAATTGGCATGCCAGGGCCTTCAGCCACTGCAGATACATGCACCGCTTGCATAATCCTTGTGCATCTGGTTTATGTGGGATCTGGAGAGTTGAACCTGGGTCCTTAGGCTTTGCAGGCAAGCACCTTAACCACTAAGCCATCTCTCCAGCCTTGATTATTATTTTTAAAAAACCACATTTAATTAATTAATTGATTTGAGAGAGATGGGGACGATGAGCATGCCAGGGCCTCTAGTCACTGCAAATGAACTCCAGATGCGTGCGCCCCCTTGTACATCTGGCTTTATGTGGGTACTGGGGAATTGAACTGGGTCCTTAGGATTCGCAGGTAAGCACCTTAACAGCTAAGCCATCTCTCCAGTCCTCTTTCTGTCTCTTAAATAAATATGTGTTAATACCTAGTATGAATCATGATATCTGTCACACTTTGATGCCAGGGACCATTCCTGCTACATAACCTGTCTCTGTCAGCTTCTAGCAATTTTTGGAAATGTAAATGAGTTCTGGGAAATCCAGCATGGTAGTCAGGGCTGTATTACAAAGGCTCCTGTGTTTAGTACAGCAAAACTAAAATAAGATTCTCACTCAAAAATGATTTTGAGCTGGGTGTGGTGGCACACGCCTTTAATCCCAGCACCTGGGAGGCAGAGGTAGGAGGATCACTATGAGTTTGAGGCCACCCTGAGACTACATAGTGAATTCCAGGTTAGCCTGGGCTGGAGTGAGACCCTACCTCAAAAAAAAAAAAAATCTTGAGAGCTGGGAAAATTGCTCAGTGGTTTAAAAATGTACTTGCGAAGCCTGCTCTTCTCCAGTATTCAAGCCAGATGCACAGTGGTGCATGTGTGTGGAGTTTGCAGTGGCAAAAGGCCTGGCTACACCCATTCTTTCCTGCCCTCTCTCTCTCTCCTTGAAAATTAATAAATAAAAATTAAAAAAAAACTTTTAAAATGATCTTGAGCCAGATGTGGTTGTGCACACTTTTAATCTCCTTACTGGGGTGCTGGAGAGATGGCATTAGTGGTTAAGGCATTTGCCTGCAAAGCCAAAGAATCCCCATTCGATTCCCCAGGACCCACATAAGCCAGATACACAAGGTGACGCTTACATCTGGAGTTCATTTGCAGTGGCTGGAGGCCCTGGTGTGCCCATTCTCTCCCTCTTTCTCTCTATGAAATAAATAAATAAAATAGATCTCCTTACTGGGGAGGCTGAAGTAGAAGGATTGCTATGAGTTCAAGGCCAGCCTAGAACTATATAATGAATTCCAGGTCAGCCTGGGCTAGGGTGAGACCTTACCCTAAAAATCAACAACAAAAAAATGACCTTGGTAGAATAAATGATGCAGTAGAGTAAATCAAGTGGTCACCAAGCAAAGACTGAGAACGCTGAGAAAGTAATTCCTTTTGTTTACCCATGTCCATGTCAGAAAACATGTCCGGCTAATGAGCCACAGAGACACGTGGACTTAGGTAGTGGCTGTTACTGACGCTGGGAACAGAGTGCCGGCTGGAACAGGATAACACTGGTGTCAGTCATAAAGGTCGCCATCTTGGTATCCTGTTCACTCCCAGACTGGGGACGGTTCCATTTTAATGTGTTACCTAGTACAATTCCCAGCCTTCCAGCACCTTCTAGGCCTAACTGCTTCCAGGTCACACTGAATGGAGCTAGAAGAGGGCTTTAAGGAAGCTGGTTCCCTGTCATCTAAAAATTCCCCCTTTCCTCCCCTTGCCCTCAAAACGTTTCTCAGACTTTATTTGGAAAGCCTTGGGCTCAACTCCCAGCCTTGATACGAATGGCATTGTATGAACCCTTTCTTTCTCTGGATTCCAGTTTCACCTGGAACATGAGAAATCAGGACTAAGTAAAACATCAGGCAAGAGCTGTGGAGGGTAGGGGAGCTGGCTCAGTGTGATAGGCGCTTGCTTGCCAAGTCTGCCAGCCTAGGTTTAATTCCCCAGACACACACGTGAAGCTGAATGCAAAAAGTGGTACAAATGTCTGGCATGCATCTGTGGTGCCAAGAGATGCTGGCATGCGTACTAATAAATATTTAAAAGAAAGTAAACGGGATCTATTGCAAACAAACAAGCAAGCAAGCAAAATAAAAAGCAAACTGGGAGTAGAGAAAGGATTTGTAACTCACCGACTGCAAAAGCAGACCACACGAAGATGGCTAGAACAAGGACAGCATTTGAGAAGGTCGCCTTCATGGTGACGGGAGAGCTGTGGAAATACGCAGTTACCTCATGGCAGTAGTTCTGTCATCAACCCCCCCCCCCCCACTTGCTTGGGGTTCACTCCCCCGGCTCTTCTGTACAATGTGATCCTCACGGAAGCCACCTATTCACCAGTCCTCCGGAGAAAAAGAGCTGCTCTCTGTCTCCCTGCTCCTTCTCAGAACAGTAGCTGTGTACTATCTTCCCCGTTCTCTGGGGAAAAGGAAGCCTTTTGTGTCCTGTTAATTAACTGCATGATCAGCTATTTCTGGGAAAGGAACTAACGAGATACAAGTTGTAAAACTTCTTCATCAGAACGAGAACATGCAGTGCCCTGCAGATAATGACAGCCCCTGTATCAGAAAAGCAATTATGGGCTGGAGAGATGGTTCAGCAGTTATGGCTTTTACCTGCAAAGCCCAGTGGCCTGGGCTCAATTCCCCAGTACCCTCGTAAAGCCATCTGCACAGAATGATACATGTCTGGAGTTTGTTTGCAGTGGCAAGACGCCCCGGCATGCCCATTCATTCTCTGGAAGTACAGGTAGGAAGATTGCCGTGAGTTCAAGGCCACCCTGAGACTACATAGTGAATTCCAGGTCAGACTGGGCTAGAAAGAGAGCCTACCTCAAAAAAAAAAAAAAAAAAAAAAAAGAAAAAGAAAAAGAAAAAGAATGGGCTGGAGAGATGGCTTAGCAGTTAAGCACTTGCCTGTGAAGCCTAAGGACCCCAGTTCAAGGCTCCATTCCCCAGGACCCACGTTTGCCAGATGCACAAGGGGGTGTGTGTCTGCAGTTCGTTTACAGTGGCTGGAGGCCCTGGTGCGCCCATTCTCTCACTCCTATTTGCCTCTTTCTCTCTCTGTCTGTTGCTCTCAAATAAATAAAAATGAACAAAAGAAAAAGAAGAGCCAGGTATAGAGGTGCATGCCCTTAATCCCAGCACTAGCGAGGCAGAGGTAGGAGTGCTGTGAGTTCGAGGCCACCCTGAGACTCCATAGTGAATTCCACATCAGCCTGGGCTAGATGGAGACCGTACCTCAAAGCAAACAAAACAAAAAGAAAAGCAGATTACCTGTCCCCCATTTTTGTGATATCCTGACCCAGAACTCCCTACATAATTCTTCTGCTTGCACATTTATTTTTTTTATTTTCGAGGTAGGGTCTCTCTCTAGCCCAGGCTGACCTGGAATTCACTCTGTAGTCTCAGGGTGACCTTGAACTCACAGCAATCCTCTACCTTTGCCTCCTGAGTACTGGGATTAAAGGTGTGTGCCACCACATCTGGCTTTCAACAATATATATATATTTTTCCTAGCCCAGGCTGACTTGGAATTCACTATGTGGTCTCAAGGTGGCCTTGAACTCATGGCAATCCACCTACCTCTGCCTCCTAAATGCTGTGATTAAAGGAGTGTGCCACCACGCTCAGCTTTAGCAGTCTTCTTTTTTTTATTATTATTTCTTTGAGAGAGATAGAAAGATAAATAGATAGAGGGAACGAGCATGCCAGGGCCTTTAGCCACTGCAAATGAACTCTAGACGTATGTGCCACCTTGTGCATCTGCCTTAACATGGGTCTTGGGGAATCAAACCTGGGTCCTTTGGCTTTGCAGGCAAACAAACACCTTAACCACTAAGCCATCTCTCCAGCCCTTCAGCAACCTTCTTTTTTTTTTTTCAAATATGGAACACTTCACAAATTTGCATGTCAACCTTGAGCAAAGACCATGCTAATCTCTGTATCATTCCAATTTTAGTATATGTGCTGCCAAAGAGAGCACTCAGTAGTCTTAGCAGACACTAAATTAAATGACACAGAACGACTTCTGAGAAAGATTCTTCAACTCCTGAAGTCCATCTGGTAAGAGAAAAGAGGTCAGTATCTGTAGGGCAACCCCACCCAGGTAAAATTGTTTTCAGCCCATGTCAACTCTTTTTTTTTTTTTTTTTTGATTTTTCGAGGTAGGGTCTCACTCTAGCCCAGGCTGACCTGGAATTCACTATGGAGTCTCAGGGTGCACTCGAACTCATGGAGATCCTCCTACCTCTGCCTTCCGAGTGCTGGGATTAAAGGTGTGTGCCACCACGCCCGGCTCCGTGTCTACTCTTAAGTGAAGAGGGGGAAAGAACTGTGGAAATCAACTGTCACACAGAGAGACCCCAGCTCAGTGTTGTAGCTCGGTGCTAGAGTGCTTGCCTAGCATGCGTAAGGCCCTGGGTTCAACCTCAAGTACTGAAAAACAAAACCTTTTCTTCTCGGGTCTCTTTTCTCTTCTCTTCTCTTCTCTTTTCCTCTCCCCTCCCCTCCCCTTCCTTTTCCTTTCTTTCTTTCCTTTTCTTCTTCTTTTTTGTGTTGTTTATTTTTTGCGATAGGGTCTTGCTCTAGCTCCTGCTGATCTTGCATTCACTTTGTAGTCCCAGGCTGGCTTTGAACTCACGGTGATCCTCCTACCTCTGCCTCCCAAGTGCTGGGATTAAAGGTATGTGGCCACCACACCCAGCTTTTATTTTTTTATTTTTATTTTTTCCAAGGCAGGGTGCCACTGTAGCCCAGGTTGACCTGGAATTCACTACCTAGTCTCAGGGTGGCCTTGGACTCAAGGCAATCCTTCTGCCTCTGCCTCCCAAGTGCTGGGATTAAAAGTGTGCGCAACCACACCCGGCCACATCCAGGTTAAAAAATTCTTATCACTATTATTTTTAACTTTATTTTTATTAATTTACTAGAGTCACAGAGAGAGGGAACAAGAGACAGCAAGAGCGGGAATGGGCGTGCCAGGGCTTCCAGCCACTGCAGAGCACCTCTTTGTACAGCTGGCTAACTTGGGTCCTGGGGAATTGAACCTGGGTCCCTTGGCTTTATAGGCAAGTGCCTTAACCACTAAGCCACCTCTCCAGCCCCATTTTTTTTTTTTATTAGGTAGAAACTTTGTATGGACACATCATGTGTTGTTACTCTCATTTCCCTCCTCCATGCCCCCCTCCACTGAGGGCCCTCCTCAGTGGGATTGCTGGTGTTCCCCACAGCGATATGGGTTCTGAGCTGTGAGGGCAGCAGTCAGTCATTGGGAAGAAGCAATACTCTGGACATGACTTCCCACCTGTGGCTCTTACAGTCTTTCCACCCCCTCTTCCACAATGTTCCCTGACCCTTGGTGGTTGTGTTACAAGCTGAAGCACTTTCTGTACATGTATGAGAACCCAAGTTCAGAACTCACATAAGTGGCAGCATGCTTCTGTCATCTTAGTGCTCCAGAAGGGGACAGGTGGGTCTCCAGGGCAAGCTGCCTGATTATACTAACCAAATCAGTGAGCTTTTTGGGTGCCTCATGCTTGCATCGTGCACACATACATACATACATGAGAATATTTTAAGTGCCAAGAGTGTTTCAATGGACTATTTAAATTTGTACATTTAGGGCTGGAGAGATGGCTTAGCGGTTAAGGCACATGCCTGTGAAGCCTAAGGACCCAGGTTCTATTCTCCAAGTCCCACATAAGCCAGAAGCACATGGTGGCGCATGCGTCTGGAGTTCATTTGCAGTGGCTAGAGGCCCTGGCATGCCCATTCTCTCTCTCTCTCTCTCTCTAATAAATAAATAAAGATAAGATAAATCTTTAAAATTTTACACTTCTGAAGTGAATGTCAGTCGCTAGAAAGCTCAGTGACACATGTAAGTCAACAGATGGCAAGAAATGCAAAGGGACCATAACCTTACACACTCTTAAACTTCCCTAACATTACTATTTTATTTTTGTCTGTTTGTTTTCAAGACAGGGTCACACTCTATCCCAGGCTGACCTGAAATTCACTATGTAGTCTCAGGGCAGCCTTGAACTCACAGCAATCCTCCTACCTCAACTTCCCAAGTGCTGGCATTAAAGGCATGAGCCACCATGCCCAGCTGGTGTGACTATTTAGTAACCAATGACAGTACCCAAGTGAAAACCCACAGAGTTGATAATCACTGCTCACTTGCAGGAATGGAAATACAATAATACATGCTGACTGACATTTTTTAAAAAATTTTATTTATTTATTTGAGAGCGACAGACACAGAGAGAAAGACAGATAGAGGGAGAGAGAGAGAATGGGCGCGCCAGGGCTTCCAGCCTCTGCAAACGAACTCCAGACACGTGCGCCCCCTTGTGCATCTGGCTAACGTGGGACCTGGGGAACCGAGCCTCGAACCGAGGTCCTTAGGCTTCACAGGCAAGTGCTTAACTGCTAAGCCATCTCTCCAGCCCCTGGCTGCCATTTTATTTGCAAGTTTCTATCCTCTTTATTCTACCCATTTTCCAGGCAAACTATCTAGCTAGGTAATTGCTGCCCAAGACCTTCCCTTAGCAAAAACAAATAATAAACAATATAACCCTTTCCTGACTCAAAAATTTGGCAATTAGTAAGTTCACTTTACCTGCTTATGAGTCCCACAGTGGAGCTGAGAAACTGGTCAGTCGGGATAGTTTTTATTGATTGTTTGGTCATGAAATAACAAGATCAGCAGGATGTAGGTGTCTTGCTTAAGGCTACAGTGGCTGGCCATGGAAAAGTGTGAGCTTTCAAGTTAGAAAGTGTAAATACAGCTCAAACTTCCCTTTCAACTTTAAATTCCAGACTTCCTGAGTTTGTGAGTTCGTATTTCATCTTTCTTCATTTTATTTTATTTTCTCCTTTTTAAAAAAATTTTTTTTGTTGTTGTTCATTTTTATTTAAGAGTGACAGACAGAGAGAGAAAGAGGCAATGAGAGAGAAAGAATGGGCGCGCCAGGGCCTCTAGCCACTGCAAATGAACTCCAGATGCGTGCGCCCCCTTGTGCATCTGGCTAACGTGGGTCCTGGGGAATCGAGCCTCGAACCGGGGTCCTTAGGCTTCACAGGCAAGTGCTTAACCACTAAGCCATCTCTCCAGCCCTCTTTTCTCCTTTTCTTTCCTTTCTTTCTTTCTTTCTTTCTTTCTTTCTTTCTTTCTTTCTTTCTTTCCTTCCTTCCTTCTTTCTCTCTCTCTCTCGTTCTTTCTGTCTTTCTTTTGCTTTTCAAGGTAGGATCTCACTCTAGCCCAAGCTGACCTGGAATTCACTATGTAATCTCAGGGTGGCCTCAAACTCATGGTCATCCTCTTACCGTTGCCTCCCAAGTGCTGGGATTAAAGGCATGCACCACCACACCTGGCCATATTTCATCTTTCTGAAGATAGAGTAAAATGTCCACTGATAATCTAAAATCTTGCTATTCTTGGGCTGGAGAGATGGCTTAGCGTTAAGGCACTTGCCTGCAAAGCCAAAGGACCCAGGTTTGATTCCCCAGTACTCTCATAAAGCCAGATGCCCCAGGTGGCACATGAGTCTGGAATTTGTTGGCAGTGACTAGAGTCCTGGCACACCCATTCTCTCTCTCTTAAATAAATAAATAAAGTATTCTAAAAACCTTGCTATTCTTCCAAATTTGTACCTGTAATTTCAGAGTGCTAGATTAGGTAATTTGGGTTTTTTTTTTTTTTTTAAATCTTGTAAATTGAATTATTTATTTGAGAGGGAGTGAATGGAAAGAGGCAGATAGAGAGAGATAATGGGCATGCCAGGGCCTCTAGCCACTGCAAACAAACTCTATATGCATGCATGAGCTCGTACATCTGGCTTTACGTGGGTACTGGAGAATCAAACCTGGATCCTTTGGCTTTGCAGGCAAGTGCCTTAACCGCTAAGCAACCTCTCCAACCCTTCTTTCTTTTCTTTTCTTTTTTTTTTTTTTAATTTGATTTTTTTTTCCTATTTTTTAAAAATTTTTTCTTGCTTTTTAATTTATTTATTTGAGAGCGATAGACAGAGAGAGAAAGAGGCAGATAGATAGAGAATGGGCACACCAGGGCTTCTAGCCACTGCAAAGGACCTCCAGATGCGTGAACCCCTCGTGCATCTGGCTAACGTGGGTCCTGGGGAATCGAGCCTTGAACCGGGGTCCTTAGGCTTCACAGGCAAGAGCTTAACCTCTAAGCCATCTCTCCAGCCCTAAAATTTGGTTTTTCGAGGTAGGGTCTCACTCTAGCCCAGGCTGTCCTGGTATTCACTCTGGATTCTCAGGGTATCCTCGAACTTGTGGCGATCCACCTACTTCTGCCTCCTGAGTGCTGGGATTAAAGGCATGTGTCACCATGCCCGGCTCCCCCTCTTTCTTTTTAAACATAGTTTTTACATTTGTATATTTGTGAGCAGAGAGAGGGAGGAGAGAGAGAACAAACCAACTTGAGATGCATGTGCCATTTTTTATGACTGGCTCTATGTGGGTATTGAGCTGAACCCCAGGTCAGCAGGCTTTGTAAGCAATCACCTTTAACCACTGAGCCGTTTCCCAGCCCCCAATATAAGCTAAATTCATGTGAAAAACTAGCTGAGCAGCATTGACTAAACTGCCTGTAAATTGAGCCCTAGGCAATGACTGTTCTTTCTTCCCGGGCTCCGCCTACTCTGAGACTCAAGGCTAGAGGTGTTTGTTTGCCTTGCCAGCAGCCAGGTTTCAAGCAATCACAGGACATATTTTCACATATCCATTCATTTTCATCTGGCAGTCACTAAGAGCTCTCCCGAAAGCTTCTAAACTGATGCATTGGGCATTGGGTAGAAGACAATGTTGACTAGGCCTTTATAAACTTCAATCTTTCATGTTCGTTTTAGTTATTTTAGCCTCATACCAGTTTTAAAAGCAGCCCAAAGTTTGCAATTCAATTATAGGAAAACTGATGGTTTTTGTATTTTTTTTTTTTTTTAATGTGTGTATGAGAGAGAGAGGAGAGAGAAAGGAAAGACAATTGGTGTGCCAGGGCTCCAGACAGTGCAATCAAATTCCAGATGTGTGGGCCATCCTGTGTATGTGTGCAACCTTGCAAGCTTCCCTCACCTTGTGCATCTGGCTTACCTGGGATCTGGAAAGTTGAATATGGGTCCTTAGGCTTCCCAGGCAAGTACCTTAACCACTAAGCCATCTCCCCAGCTCAGAAAACTGATATTGTTATTTGTTTGTTTTGGTTTTTCAAGGTACTGTCTTGATCTAGCTCAGGTTCCTCAGGAATCGAGCCTCGAACTGGGGTCCTTAGGCTTCACAAACAAGTGCTTAACCGCTAAGCCATCTCTCCATCCCTTTTTTTTTTTTTTTTTTTTTTCGAGGTTGGGCTTCACTCTAGCTCAGGCTGACCTGGAATTCACTATGTAGTCTCAGGGTGGCCTCGAACTTGTGATGATCCTCCCACTTCTGCCTCCTGAGAGCTGAGATTACAGGTGTGAGCCACCATGCTCAGCTCAAAACTGATATTTTTATTTAATTTACTTTATTGATTTTTTTTTTTTTTTTTTTTTGAGGTAGGGTCTCACTCTAGCCCAGGCTGACCTGGAACTCCCTCTGTAATCCTAGGCTGGCTTTGAACTCATAGCGATCCTCCTACCTCTGCCTCCTGAGTGATGAGGTATACGCCACCATGCCCAGCTAAAAGAGACACATTCTTCAGATAACTTACCCACTGGCCAGAGCCTGCTGATCTGCTCCTGAGGGTTACCACATTTTCAAAGCAGCCCATGAAGCACCCACATGGTCAAGTTTATGGTAATCGACTCTTCGCTGTGATTCATGTTAGTTGTGCAATAGTCAGGCATGGGCTATAAGTAGGCTGCATATCCCCTCATCTTCAAGGCTGCCATTCTACCTGAATAAAGTATGATTGTTTTATAATTTGGTCATCCAAGACAATTTCCGGAATAATCACTTGGTCCTATTTACCACAGTGAAATATTACTTCACAGGTAATTTACCAATACATGTGCTCACTAGCTGCCATGTATGTATATCCATCGTGGTTTTAAAATCACAGACTGGGCAAACGACAAAAGGGAAAAATTTGCAGAACATTGGATCTAACATAAAACAGGTTCATTGATTCTCTGGTATCAGCACGCCCCAAATTAACATGGGGACCGTGACTAACTTTTTGTCATCCTTGTATCATGAGCAGAGTTTATTCTCTTGATCTGAATGCCTTCAAGAGCCAGGCGTGGTGGCGCACAACTTTAATCCCAGCACTTGGGAGGCAGAGGTAGGAGGATCGCTGTGAGTTCGAGGCCACCATGAGACTAGGTAGTGAATTCCAGGCCAGCCTGGACTAGAGTGAGACCCTACTTCAAAACAAACAAACAAACAAACAAAAACACTGAAAGCCCTCAGGAAGTCCGGGTTTATAGCTTTCCCCTGGGAATACTCACATGGACTTATGACCATAGGTCCCCTTAGTAAAGACTAAATGGATGTAGATTTTCTCTATTTCTAATAGTTCCGTTCTCAAGAACACTCATGTCCACATTCAAGCAATGGGCTCTGAGTGTAGGAACTCATTCAGACATCAGAATTGTGTGAGGGATCATGATCTTTCTGCCTGGTGGCTGATAGGCATCCTCTGCATGCCTGTTCCTTGTCATTTCTGCTTGTAGAAGGTGATCAAATTATCGCTAATCCAATTATATTTTTAATTTTATTTTTGAACAGTTCATTATATAATGTATTTAAAACTATTTTATCTATTTTATTTGCAATCAGTGAGAGATAGATAGAAGAGAGACAAAAGGGGAGAGAGAGACAGAGAGAGAGAGAGAGAGAGGTTGCACCATGGCCTCCAGCTGCTGAAAACAAACTCCAGACGCATGCACCATTTTGTGCATCTGACCTTATGTGGGTATTGGGGAATCAAATCCAGGTCATTAAGCTTTGCAGGCAAGTGCCTTAACCACTGAGCAATCTCTCCAAACCAATAGGTGGTGTATTTTGATTATATTCAGCCTCCATTATCCTCTCTTTCTGATTAAACTTATTCTCCTTCCCAACTGATCGCTTTCCTACTTTCACATCTTGTTTTTCTTAATATTTTATTTACTTGAGAGAAAGATGCAGAGAGGAGAGGAGAGAGAGAGTATGGGAACGCCAGGGCCTCCAACCACTGATAACAAACTCCAGACACATGCGCCACCTTGTGCATCTGGCTTACGTGGGTCCTGGAGCATAAAACTTGGGTCCTTTAGCTATGCAGGCAAGTGCCTTCACCACTAAGCCACCTCCCCAGCCCCATATCTTGTTGTGTTTTTAAAAATTATCTTTATTTATTTGCAAGTAGAGAGAGAGAGAAAGAATGAGCATACCAGGACCTCCAGCTGCTGAAAACAAATTCTTAGATGCATGTGCCACTTGGTGCATATGGATTTACATGGGTACTGGGGAAGTGAACCCAGGTTGTTAGGTTTTACAGGCAAGTGCCTTAACCATGGAGCAATTTATACAGCCCATATCATTTTTTAAAATTTATTTATTTTTAAGCTGGGCATGGTGGCGCACGCCTTTAATCCCAGCTCTCGGGAGGCAGAGGTAGGAGGATCTCCATGAGTTCGAGGCTACCCTGAGACTCCATAGTGAATTCCAGGTCAGCCTGGGCTAGAGTGAGACCCTACCTCAAAAAACCAAAAAAATAAAAATTTATTTTTTACTAACAACCTCCATGATTGTAAACAATATCCCATGGTAATGCCCTCCCTCCCCCCACTTTCCCTTTGAAACTCCATTCTCCATCATATCCTCTCCCCCTCTCAATCTGTCTCTCTTATTTTGATGTCATGATCTTTTCCTTTTATGATGATGGTCTTGTGTAGGTAGTGTCAGGCACTGTGAGGTCATGGATATCCAGGCCATTTTGTGTCTGGGGGAGCACATTGTAAGGAGCCCTACCCTTCCTTTGGCTCTTACATTCTTTCTGCCTCCTCTTCCGCAATGGACCCTGAGCCTTGGAAGGTGTGATAGAGATATTGCAGTGCTGAGCACTCCTCTGTCACTTCTTCCCAGCACCATGATGCCTTCTGAGTCATCCCAAGGTCACATCCATCTGAAAAGAGAAGATTCTCTACCCAAAGTGAAAGTAGCATTAATATAAGGGTATGAACATTAAGAGAAAGTACTTACTGGGCAGTTGGATGAGCATAGAATATACACTTAGCTAGACAGCAACAGACATTACACCCCTAAGGCTCATGACTACCCATTTTAGGTTTCAGTATCAGGGATGTAATCCCTCCCATGGAGCAGGCCTCCAATCCTATTAGGGCCATTGGTTTCCACCATGACGGATATGCCACTATTGCACCCATTGGCTCATTTGGCCTGGCTAGCCAAATATAAGGCTTGAAGTATCCACTCTTGAGGATCTTCACTGGTGTTTTCTCTTTCTCCCATTGAACTGCATGCAGAATGGCTTCTTCCAGCTTTCTGTCAGCTGGTCTACATGGAGGAGGTTATCAGTTCAGTTCCAACAGGATTTCTCAGTGGCCTTGCAGCCCAAGTATGTGGAGTCTTCAGCAATAGACTCTTACCATCTATTCCTGGTGGGAAACCAAAGGCCTTGGCAATGGCCTGTAATGTTTGGGGGGCATAAGGGACCTCCTGGCCAACAGCTCACTGGAATGGATCCCATCCCTGGCACTGAAAATTTTCTAGTAACAATCTATGGCTCCTGAGTGTTCCATTGTCCAAAAAAGTAGGTTTCCTCCACCTTCCCTTTACTCAGTCTCTTCCCCTGACCTCTCTTGCAGCCCATATCTTTTTAAAAAGTTTTTGTTCATTATTTATTTATTTGACAGTGACAGACACAGAGATAAAGGCAGAGAGAGAGAGAGAGAGAGAGAGAGAGAGAGAGAGAGAGAGAGGGAGGATGGGTGCACCAGGGCCTCCAGCCACTGCAAACGAACTCCAGATGCATGCGCCCCCTTGTGCATCTGGCTAACGTGGGACCTGGGGAACCGAGCCTCGAACCGGGGTCCTTAGGCTTCACAGGCAAGCGCTTAACCACTAAGCCATCTCTCCAGCCCCCCATATCTTTTGTAAAAAGTATATTTTATTTATTTATCTACTTGAGAGAGAAGAGAGAGCGAGTGTGCCAGGGTCTCCAGCCACAGCAAACAAAATCCAGATGCATGCACCACCATGTGCATCTGGTTTATGTGGGTCCTGGGGAATCAAACCTTGGTCATTAGGCTTTGCAGGCAAGCATCTCAATGGCTAAGTCATCTCTCCAGCCCTCCATCTCTCTCTTTTTTTTTTAGTATGTTTGACCCACTGAGTTAAATTAGGGTTGCTTGTATGAGCATGGGTGGGGGGGTATTTACTGCTGCATGGACAACTTTCCAGTGGCTACATGACTACCTCCAAAACCATGAGTTGCCAATAGGTCCTCTGGGAGAAATGAGTCTTATGAGCCCCTCCGTCATCCACAATGGGATGTTGACAAGCTCAGTCTTATCCAGGAAACCACAGCTGCTATGTGTTCATGAGTATAATAACCATGTCACATCCAGGTGACAGTTCCACAGCACTCCTCCCCATCCCCTGGCTCTTAGATTCTTTCTCTTCCATGATGCTCCCTGAGCCTCGGAGGGGTGATATAGACGTCCTTCTTAGGGATGAGCACATAGCCGCCACTTATGCTCAGCACTTTGGCTGTCTCTGCATTAAACTTGGGCCACTGCAAAACAGAAACTTCTGTGCTCAAGGTAATGGTTAGGAACATGATGCACATCACAGTCTGCTAAGAGATGGGAGAGGAGGAAACAGATCTCACCCTTTCATGTAGGCACGCAGTTACAACCCATTACACACATAGTCTCAAGACTCACAGTAATTAGTCTTTAATTAGTCTTTCAGCAAGAGAATTTGTCAGCACCATTTATTCTACATAATTTATCCTAAGTTCACCTGATAATTGGGGTCACCATCTGTGTTAGTTAATTGGTCTTACACAATGGAAAAAAAAAAGCTGTCTTTATGAAAGACAGAGTTTTATCAACTTGGAGCCACCCACTGGTTAGGCTTCTAACCGCTCACAGAAACTGGGAGATGGGATCCTATTATATTTCATGATACTCGTTTCTCTCTGTCTCCATATATATATTATGTATATATTATGTTCACCATTAAAAGAAATGCATGTATATCTGTATGTACACTTTAAGACAAACTAACAAATTTTCTAAAGCATATGCTCAGAGAAGTGTATTTTCCAGAGGGAGGGCTAAGCTTCCTTTTTAATTTGTCTTTGCCCTCACCTCAAGCAAGCGCTCTTTTGTGTCAGCTTTGGTCATTAGTAACCATGGTGCTTAGCGTTCTTGTAATTCTCGTCATCTCAGAAGCCATTAATCCATTCCATCATCCATCAGATTATAATTAAATCTTCTACTCCAGAAACAAGCCTGGACTATGTTCATTCAGATTCAGAGGTGAATCAGAGACAGATCCCTTTCATTAAATAAATTGTATTTCATAAAGAAAACAGATACACAGATAGATAAACGGACTTAATAATTTATTTACAGTCTAATTACAGGTACTACTAAGGGTAATGAGAACAAATGAAATAGCACAAAGAGCTGAGCTGGGCAGGGAACATTGTTGCAGGAAAAACTGCTCAGGAAGTGGTGTTTGAACTGCGGACAACACAGAAGAGGGAGTTGATGTCACAGGCCATGAAATTGAAAATGCTTCAAGATTTTTGGCTTAAGGAAGGGAGTGGATGTAAGTGGCATTTCCTATGAGTGGGAACATGGGCAAATGTAAATCTGTAGGACCACAGAAAATTCCGTTTTAAAACATGTGAATTTGGGCTGCAGAGATGGCTTAGCGGTTAAGGAATTTGCCTGCAAAGCCAATGAATCCCGGTTCGATTCTCCAGGACCCACATAAGCCAGATAGATGCACAAGGGGCGCACGCATCTGGAGTTCATTTACAGTGGCTGGAGGTTCTGGTGTGCAATTCTCTCTCTCTCTCTCTCTCTTTCTCTCTCATAAATAAATAAATAAAATATACTAAAAAAAAACACATGTGAAGTTTAGCCAGGCGTCGTGGCACATGCCTTTAATCCCAGCACTTGGGAGGCCGAGGTAGGAGGATCACCGTGAGTTCAAGGTCACCCTGAGACTACATAGTGAATTCCAGAACAGCTTGAGGTAGGGTGAGATCCTACCTTGAAAAATAAAAAAATAAAATAAATGTGAAGGGCTGGAGAGATGGCTTAGTGGTTAAGGTGCTTGCCTAAGGACTCATGTTCTACTCTCCAGATCCCACATTAGCCAAACACACAAAGGTGAGGCAAGTGCAAGGTCACACATGCCCACTAGGTGGGGCAAGCTTCTGGAGTTTGATTGCAGTGGCTGAGGTCTTGATGTTCCAATTCTCTCTCTCTCCCTCTGTCTCTCTTTCTCTTTCTCTCTACAATAAATAAAATAAAATAAAACATGTTTGGCTGGGCATGGTGGTGCATGCCTTTAATATCAGCACCCAGGAGGCAGAGGTAGGAGGATCGCTGTGAGTTCGAGGCAGCCTGAGACTACATATGGAATTCCAGATCAGCCTGGGCTAGAACAAGACCCTACTCTGAAAAACCAAACCAAAGCAACAACAAAAACATGTGAAGCCTTGGCTGCCTCTTACCACCAAAATACAGGCATGGGGCTGAAGAGGTGGTTCAGTGGTTAAAGACCCTTGCTTGGGTTCTATTCCCAAGTGCCCATATAAAGCCGGATGCACAAAGTGGCACATGTGAGGGCTGAAGAGGTGACTTGGTGGTTAAGGCATTTGTCTGCATAGCCAAGGGACCTAGGTTTGATTCCCCAGGACCCAAGTAAATAAGATGCACAAGGGGGCACACACATCTGGAGTTTGTTTGCAGTGGCTGGAGGCCCTGGCATGCTCTTTCTCTCTCTCTCCCCCTGCCTCTCTCAAATAAGAAATAAATAAAATACAGAAAAAAGTGGCACATACATTGGAATTTGTTTGCAGTGGCAAGAGGCCCTGGCATGTGTATTCTTTCTTCCTCTCTCCCCTCATCTTTGCTTGTAAATAAATAGATAAAATATTTTTAAAAAATACAAGTGCTGGGCTGGAGAGATGGCTTAGCGGTTAAGTGCTTGCCTGTGAAGCCTATGGACCCCGGTTCGAGGCTCGGCTCCCCAGGTCCCACGTTAGCCAGATGCACAAGGGGGCACACGCGTCTGGAGTTCGTTTGCAGAGGCTGGAAGCCCTGGTGCGCCCATTCTCTCTCTCTCCCTCTATCCTATCTGTCTTTCTCTCTCTGTCTGTCGCTCTCAAATAAATAAATAATTTAAAAAATAAAAATCAAAATAAAAAATACAAGTGCTAAGAAGACAAGAGGTTACATAGTGTGTGTTTTTGGAGGGGGAGTTGGTCGGTTGTAACGTCACAAGATCTCACTCTAGCCCAGGCTGACCTGCAACTTAATCTGTAGCCCAGGCTGGCCTCAAACTCACAGTGATCCTCCTATCTCAGCCAAGTGGTGGGTTACATGGTTTTAAATTCTCAGTTAACATTAGAGAGATATACAGGATGAGAGTAATCAGGGTAGAGACGTGGTTTTCAACCAGAGATCCAGACTTCCTTTTGTGGCTATGATGGGATGATTTGTGGAAGACTCATATGCCCATGAAAACAGAATTAAAAGGAAATAAGATTTTAAAAGTTAATCTGTATGCCATCATCCAAGAGCTGCCTAGGCAACTAGGTTTGAGTGGACAGAACAGTAAAAGTAAGTGGACCAGAGTGGACAGCTGAAAGTCTTTATCTGATGTTTGGCTGTAGGCATCTGGCTGTTAATATCATGATGGGACCTGAAAGCCCAGGCACAAGGAGATCTGGGCTGCAAAATGAAATGAGAACATTGCGCTCTGGAAGCCGGGACACTGGCGGCCAGTATTCCAGGGCAAGCAGATAAAAGGACGCAAGCCCAGCATCTTATTTGATTTCTCATTCCTTCTAAGTCATTTACCAAATGCTTGAACTTAACTGAGTAAGGGAATAAACTGGACGAAAAAGCTTCTAAAGTATGCCAGTCCGTCAAGGCTAAAATGGAAATCATTGACTTTCAAGACCTAACAAAGACCTAACCTTTAAGCAAACGTAGGCTTTTCTGGGCCAACACCCCTAAGGAGCACACCTGAAATATTAACATCATGGTGACCCAGAAGTGGATTTTGTTTTGTCTTGTTTTCTGAGGTAGGTACTTGCTCTAGCTCAGGTTGACCCGGAATTCACTATGTAGTCTCAGGGTGGCCTTGAACTCACAGCGATCCAACTACTTCAAGACTCCCTAGGGCTGGGATTAAAGGCATGCGCCATCATGCCCGGCAATTTTTTTTTTTTTGAGGTAGGGTCTTGCTGTAGTCCAAGCTGACCTGGAATTCACTATGTAGTCTCAGGATGGCCTCAAACTCATAGATCCTCCTACCTCAGCCTCACGAGTGCTGGGACTAAAGTAAAGGCATGCACCACTACGCCAGGCTTAAATGTGTCCACCCCAATATTTGGTTATATGTCTTAGTGATATTTTCATGAAAGCACACTGAGCTCTGCACCCATCCTTAAACACAGTGATGTTTAGAAGTAAGATCTTTCCAATGCTTCCCTGTGTCCCTCACTCTAGATATTACCAAATTATATCTGGTGCACTGGTCACTTTTTTTTTGTTTGTTTGTTTTTCTAGGCTGACCTGGAATTCACTATGTAGTCTCAGGCTGGTCTGAAACTCATGGTGATCCTCCTACCTCTGCCTCCTGAGTGCTGAGATTAAAGGCATGCACCACCAGAGCCACCTTGGATTTTTTTTTAATTTTTTACATTTTTTTTATTGACAGCTTCCATACTTACAGACAATAAACAGTGATAATTCCCTCCTCTCTCCCATTTTCCCCTTCACAAATCCACACTATCATATCCCTTCACTTCCTCCATTAGTCTCCCTCTCTCTCTCTCTTTTTTTTTTTTGAGGTAGAGTCTCACTCTAGTCCAGGCTGACCTGGAGTTCACTATGCAGTCCCAGGGTGGCCTTGAACTCATGGCGATCCTCCTACCTCTGCCTCCCAAGTGCTGGGATTAAAGTTGTGCGCCACCACACCTGGCCATTATTCTCTCTTTTATGTTGATGTCATCATCTTTTCCGCCTATTATGAGGTCAAGGTCATGGATATCAAGGTCAATTTTTGTCTGGATGGTTGCATTGTAAGAAGTCTTACCCTTCCTTTGGCCCTTACAGTCTTTCCACCACCTCTTCCACAATGGACCCTGAGCCTTGGAAGGTGTGATAGAGATGTTTCAGTGCTGAGCACTCCTCTGTCACTTCTTCTCAGCAATATGGTGCTTTTTGTATTATCACAGTGGTCACACCATCTGAAAAGAGAAGTTTCTCTAACCAAAAGTGAGAGTAGCATTAATATATGCATATGAACGTTAAATGAAGTGCTTACAGGGCAGTTTGGTGAGCATAATATATGCATTTAGCCAGACAAAATCAGGCATTACATTTCTAAGGTTCATGACCTCCCCACCATAGGTTGTTTTTTTGTTTTGTTTTGTTTTTTTTGAGGTAGGGTCTCACTCTAGCCCAGGCTGACCTGGAATTCACTATGGAGTCTCAGGGTGGCCTCGAACTCACAGCAATCCTCCTGCCTCTGCCTCCTGAGTGCTGGGATTAAAGGCATGCACCACCACCACCACGCCTGGCTCCACCATAGGTGATTAGGTTTTCAGTACCAGGCATGCATTCCCTCTCATACAGCAGGTCTCCAGTCCAATTTGACAGCAGTTGGTTTCCCCCATAACAGACATGCCACTATTACACCCATTGGCACATTTGGCCTGGCTGGCCAAACTTGAGGCATTCAGTGTCCACTGTTTTCACCACTGATGACTTCTGTCTCCCATGGAGCTGCATGTAGCACAGCTTTTTCCAGCTTTTTGTCAGCTGGTCTACAGGGAGGAGGGTTTCAGCTCAGCCCTAGCTTGATTTCTCAGTGAACTTGCAGCCCAGGCATGTGGAGTCTTCAGCAATAGGGTCTTATTATTTATTTCTGATGAGAAACCAAGAGCCTTGGCAATAACCTGTAATGTTGGGGGGGGGTCATCAGGGACCAACTTAGCCAACAACTCACTAGAAGATATTCTATCCCTGGCACTGACATTTTTCTAGTAACAGTCTGTGTCTTCTGGGTGTGCCATCATCCAAAAAAGTAGGTTTTCATATGATTTATTCATAATATCCTGAATTTTGATTAACCCTTCCTCCACCCTTCTTTTACTCAATCTCTTCCCCTGACCTTACTTAGGCCATTCCACCCCCTAGTAATCTGTTCGTCTACATATACACAGTACCTTCCCCTTAAGTCTACCCCCTCCGCCCATTTCTAGCTTACTGGCCTCTGCTACCAGTTTTTTACTCCAACTCACACACGAGTCTGAACATTTGTAGCTAGGATCCACATATGAAGGAGAACATTCAATGTCTGGCTTTCTGGGTCTGGGTTATCTCACTTAGTATAATCCTTTCCAGATCCAACCATTTCCTTGCAAATTTCATAATTTCATTTTTCTTTACTGCTGAGTAGAACTCCGTTGTGTAAATGTGCCACATCTTCATTATCCACTCATCAGTTGAGGAACATCTAGGCTGGTTCCATCTCCCAGCTACTGTGAATAAAACAGCAATAAATATGGTTGTGAGAAGAGTCCTTAGGATATATGCCTAGGAGTGCTATAGCTGGATCATATGGTAAATCTATTTTTATCTGTCTCAGGAACCTCCACACTGAGTTCCACAATGGCTGTGCCAGATTACATTTCTACCAACAGTGTAGAAGCGTTCCTCTTTTTCCGCATCCTCACCAGCATTTATTGTTTGAAATAGCAAGAGGCTCTGCTGTGCCAACTCTCTATCTGTCTCTCTTCTATCTCTCTCTGCTTGCAACTAAATAAGATTATTTTTTAAAGGTGGGGGGAGCCAGATGTGGTGCATGTCTTTAATTCCAGCACTTGGGAGGCAGAGTTAGGAGAGTCACCATGTGTTCGAAGCCACCCTGAGACTACATAGTGAATTCCAAGTCAGCCTGGACTAGAGTGAGACCTTACCTCGAAAACAAAACAAACCAAAACAAAAGATCCGGCAATGAGGGAAGGGTCAGCAGTTAAAAGAGCTTGCAGGCAAGAGCCTCAACCACTCAGCAATCTCTCCAGCCCCTTTTACACTTCGTATAAAGTACTCAAGCACATAGAAACTTGAACATTAGCTATAATTGTCCATGCCCTGGGTATTTAGGGCTGCCAATAAGTTTATCACCAAGTTAGAGTTCATGTATTATTTGTGCATATATGAATGCATTTGAAGAAAATGCACGATTTATATTGCGGTCTGATGAATTCTAACATGAGGCCTATAGTAAGATCCAGACCAGCTTATGTTATATAGTAAGACCCTGTCTCAGGGCTGGAGAGACAGCTCAGCTTGCCTTCAAAGCCCAGGTTCTATTCCTTAGCACCCAGGTGGTACAAGCGCCTGGAGTTTGTTTGCAGTGGCTAGAGTCCCTTGTGTGCCCATTCTTGTTCTCTTCTTCTTTCTCTGTCTCTTAAGTCAATAAATAATTGACCCTGTCTCAAAACAAAAAATTTCCTTTACTGATTTTTTAAATGAGAAACATGCTAAAAAACAAGTCTCTATATGGAATTTCAAAGGGGAAAGTGGGGGGGGGGAGGGAATTACCATGGGATTTTTTTTAATAATCATGGAAAATGCTAATAAAAATTTTTTTTAAATGCAGAAGTGAAAATGTCTATTGGTAAAAAAAAATTAATAATAAATTTACATTAAGCTATAAAAAAAACAAGTCTCTATATACGTTGTACAATTAAGCACCTTTAACTGTTGAGCCAACTCCCCAACCCTTCCTCATAAATTCACACATGAACTTTTGGTTGGTCTTAAAGATAGTGAAAAGAGCCAGGTGTGGTGGTGCACACACCTTAATCTCAGCTCTCAGGAAGCTGAGGTAGGAGGATCACCATGAATTTAGAGGTCAGCCTAGGGGCTACAGAGTGAGTTCCAGGTCAGCCTGATCTAGAGTGAGACCATACCTAGAAAAAAACAAAAACTAACGGCTGGAGAGATGGCTTAGCGTTTAAGGCACTTGCCTGCAAAGACAAAGGACCCAGGTTCAATTCTCCAGGGATCACATAAGCCAGATGCACAAGATGGCACATGCATCTGGAGTCATTTGCAGTGAATGAAGGCCCTGGCGCCCCCCCCCCCACCGGCGTAGGCAGAGGTGGGAGGATCGCCATGAGTTTGAGGCCACCCTGAGACTACATAGTGTGTTCCAGGTCAGCCTGGGCTAGAGCAAGACCCTACCTCGAAAAACAAAATAGACAAACCATATTTACATGTATGTTGCATGTATGTATGTATGTAAATGACAGCGCTCTAGAGAACTGCTGTTGTGGGCCATCTGGAACTTCGCTGAGCCTCACAAAGGAATGTCGTTCGCTTCTACAACAAAGCTTGGTGGTTCCAGACAACGGAACTTTCTTTCTCACAGTTCTGGAGGCCAAAAGCCAGAAACAATAGCTTCAGCATGGATTCCAATGCAAGTCCCCTTCTGGGTGCAGGCTGCTGACTTCTCATGTCCTTACATGGTAGAAAGAAGAAAAATGAGAGCTTTTTTATGACCTAATGACCTCCCAAGGTTCCCACCACTAATGATATTGTAGGGTTAGAATTTGTGCTTTATTTTTCTGCCTTCTTTCCTTCTTTCCTTTCTCCCTTCCTTCCTTCCTTTTTCCTTTCTTTCTTTTCCCCCCAAGGTAGGGTCTCATTCTAGTCCAGGCTGCCTTGAACTCACAGTGATCCTCCTACCTCAGCCTCCCGAGTGCTGGGATCAGAGGTATGTGCCACCATGCCCAGCTGTTCCTTCTTCCATGATGGGTTTCCATAATAGGCATTGTGGTAGCTCTTACCTATAATCCCAGTACTTGGGAATCTGACAATATGTTTTGTTGTGAGTTTTAGGCCAAACTGAGCTGCAATGTGAGACTCTGTCTCAAATAAAGTACAGGGAAGGGGCTTCTTTGTCTTTTCATATATGTATATGTGCTTAGAACTTCAACACATGAATGATGGAGGGGACCCAAATATTCTTCTATGACATCCTTTATAGAAAATGCTGGAATGAGTCATCAAGTTCTTGGGGGATTTGTAACTGTTGGAAATTGTTATATCGTGGACAGGCGCTGGCTATAAAAGATATCTCAGACAAAAGGCCTGCTCCCTTAGCATAGACCACGGTAAAAATATCTATTGGGGACTGGAGAGATGGCTTAGTGGTTAAGGCGCTTGCCTGAAAAGCCAAAGGACCCAGGTTCAATTCCCCAGTACCCAGGTAAGCCAGACGCACAAGGTGGCACATGTGTCTGGAGTTTGTTTGCAGCAGCTGAAGGCCCTGTTGTGCCCATTCTCTCTCTGTCTCTGTCTCTCTTTCTCTACCTCTTTCTCTCTGTCTCTCAAAGAAATAAAATAAAATAAAATAAAATAAAAAGCTTTAATCTGGGCATGGTGGCACATACCTTTAATTCTAGCACTTGGGGGGCAGAGTTAGGATTGTCATGAGTTTAAGGCCACCCTGAGACTCCATAGCGAATTCCAGGTCAGCCTGGACTAGAGTGAGACCCTACCTCGAAAAACCAAAAAAGAAAAACCAAAAAGAAAAAAAAAAAAAAAGCTTAATAAAAAAATAAAATGAAGGACTGGAGAGATGGCTTAGCGGTTAAGCGCTTGCCTGTGAAGCCTAAGGACCCCGGTTCGAGGCTCGGTTCCCCAGGTCCCACATTAGCCAGATGCACAAGGGGGCCCACGCGTCTGGAGTTCGTTTGCAGAGGCTGGAAGCCCTGGCGTGCCCATTCTCTCTCCCCCCCTCTATCTGTCTTTCTCTCTGTGTCTGTCGCTCTCAAATAAATAAATAAATTTTTTTTAAAAAAATGAAGATATCTGGGGGCTGGAGAGACAGTTTAACCATTAAGGTGTTTGCCTGCAAAGCCAAAGGACCTCGGTTCCATTCCCCAGGACCCATATAAAACAGATGTGCAAGGGGGCGCATGTGTCTGGAGTTCATTTGCAGTGGCTGGAGGGCCTGGCACGGCCGTTCTCTCTCTCTTTCTCTCTCTCTCAAATAAATAAATAAAAATAAAGTTTTTTTTTAAAAAAGAAAATATCTGTTGGGTTATTCTTTCCCTTTCTACTGCAAATGTAAGTACAAAAATGCAGAAGCTCAAAGGCTGTATTGGCACTGAGAGAGGGGATCCCCCTGCCCAGTGACTTGGACTAACTTAATGGGCCTCCCATAGACAGATGAATAGGTGTTAATCAGCACTTCCTAGAGAGTTTTCATAGATTCAGCAGCAATCGGAACCACCTCAGGTTCTGTACTTTCTGCTCACCACGCCAGGCAGGTGTCTCTGGGGCTCTTCAACACGATGAAGCACACTGTGGAGTGAGTTTAGGTGGGACGTCCTCAGCTGTATGAATCACCCCAGGGAAGGGCTGGTGGAGGCCAGCCTGGGGGTCTGCCCACCTGCAACTTGTTTCAATCACAGCCAGATGGTGGCTGTGGATAGAAATCTCTTGGAAGCCTGCGGACCTGGCCAAGCTTTTTAAATTCAGAGCAAACTAGGGAGGAGAAAGGAGACTGAATGTGGGCCCAGGCCACTGGAAAATGGAGTTGCCGGATCTGCCAATGATGCGAATTTTGTCCTACCTGGATGCCTTCAGCTTGCTACAGGTTTCCCAAGTGAGCAAGGTAAAAAGGTTCTCCGCCTTTGGCTGTCCTGTTTGATTGGTTTTGTTTGTTTGTTTGTTTGTTTTGTTTTTATTTTTCAAGGTAGTGTCTCAATCTAGTCCAGGCAGGCTGACCTGGAATTCACTATGTGGTCTCAGGGTGGTCTTGAACTCTTGGCGATCTTCCTACCTTTGCCTCCAGAGTGCTGGGTTTAAAGGCGTGCGCCACCACGCCCGGCTTGTCCTGTCTGATTTGATTAGCTCACTCTCACGTTCAACCACGGCTGTGGTCCCAGCCACCCCAGCCCAGCACCCACTCAACCTCGCTTTGTGCCTTGAGTTTATCTCACTCAGGTCCACCCACCCATCCAGCTCCGGCACAACGGTGTATCTGGGACCCAGTCACTTCCCTTGACCAGTGGGAAGGCCACTCTCCAGAACAGGGAAAGAGGTGCGTTGAGGCTTTCTAGCTTAACATAGTTCACCCCAGGGCCTCAAAGGACAAGCTCAGGAGTAGGGGGATTGCACTTCTTAAGTGGTCCTTGAGGTTCCCATTGCAAGGCTTTTGGAATTCAGCCCCTCCTCTTAGCTCTGACCAAGTGTGTGTTAGCAGAGTTAAGTCACTGCTGTCCGTACCTGTCTGCCTAGGTGGTGCAGGCCTTGAGAACTGTGTTTGAAGCCCGGCGTGGTGGCGCACGCCTTTAATCCCAACACTCGGGAGGCAGAGGTAGGAGGATCGTCGTGAGTTCGAGGCCACCCTGAGACTACATAGTGAATTCCAGATCAGCCTGGGCTAGAGTGAGACCCTACCTCGAAAAACCAAAAGAAAAAACAAAACTGTGTTTGATCAACCCGTGTGGGCCCAGCCCAGAGCCAACGAGAGCAGAGTAAGCCCCGGGTTTGGACAATGCTTGTCTGCTCATCAATTCCCTTTTTCTCCTGCAGACTTGGAATAAGACTGCCGGGAGCGACTTGCTGTGGAAGTGAGTAAGGGAGGGTGGGAAGGAAAGGGAAACGCCGCGTAACTGTGCTCCTGGGGCTGCGGGCATGTGCGCGTGGGGTGCCCGGGCACGTGCGCGTGGGGTGCCCGCAGGAGGGTGAGCGCGGGGCAGCAGTGCTCCGCGTCGTGGGAGCGGAGCGGAGCTGGTTGATGGGGTTGCACCTCTCTGTTCTAGGAAGCTGTGTCTGAAGAAATGGTGTTTCTGCAAATTTATCCCTCGGCTGGAGAACTACCAGTCATGGAAGGAGTTTTTCATCTCCCAGACCAAACAGGAGTATCTGATGGCGAGGGCGAAGCCCGAAGACTTCATCTACAAAGAAATATCTGGGCACATTGGTACGAGGGCGGGTGCCCGAGGGCAACATGGGTCCACATATCCGCTCTACTTCTCCCTTGCACACGGTTCTGGTTTCGTTTAGTGAAGGTAAAGGGAGTTAGTTTTTGTTTTGTTCTTTTTTTCTTTCCAAAATATTTTTTTAAAGAGCTAAATTTAACTTTTTTTTGTTTATTACTATTTATTTATTTGAGAGTGACAGAGAGAGAAAGGGGGAGAGAATGGGTGCGCCGGGGCCTCCAGCCACTGCAAACGAGCTCCAGACGTGTGCGCCCCCTTGTGCATCTGGCTAACGTGGGTCCTGGGAGCCTTGAACCGGGGTCCTTAGGCTTCACAGGCAAGCGCTTAACTGCTAAGCCATCTCTCCAGCCTGTGTTTTCTTTTGGATGTGAGGCAGGGTCTCGCTCTCTAGCCCAGGCTGACCTGGAGTTCACTATGCAGTCTCAGGGTGGCCTCAGATTCGCAGCAGACCTCCTACCTCCACCTCCTGAGTGCTGGGATTAAAGGTGTGCATCACTGCACCTGGAAGGAATTAGTTTTTTTTTTTTTTTAAATATTTTCATTTATTTATTTATTTGACAGAGACACAGAGAATGGGTGCACCAGGGCCTCTAGGGCCACTGCAAATGAACTCCAGATGCACGTACCACCTTATGCATCTGGCTAACATGGGTCCTGGGGAATCGAACTGAGGTCCTTTGGCTTTGCAGGCAAACACCTTAACTGCTAAGCCATCCCCCCCAGCCCCGGGAATTACAATTTTTATTCATTTAAGACAGAAAGAGAGAGAATGAATGAACATGGGTGTGCTAGGGCCTCTAGCCACTATAAACTCCAGATGCATGCTCCACCTTGTGCATCTGGCTTTATGTGGGCACTGGGGAATCGAATCCAGATCCCTTGGCTTTACCAGCAAGCAGCTTAACCACTGAGTCATCTCTCCAGCCAGGGAATTACAATTTAATGGGTCTGAGTCGCTGTGGCAGCATTGTAACCAACCATGGCTCCCCTCTTGTCCCCTGTGGTCTGCTGAACGCAGGAACTAGAGTGGTCATTTCACAACTTAATGTCAGCCTGGTTATTCTCTTTGCCCAAAGCCTTCCCAACACCTCAGAAAACTAAAAATACATTATTTCTGGCTTTTCAAAGGAGGGTCTTGCTCTGGCCCAAGCTGATCTGGGATTCACTATGTAGTCTCAGGCTGGCCTTGAATTCACAGCCATTCTCCTACCTCTGCCGGTACAAAGGTGTGCGCCACCAAACCCAGCAAATTTTACTGAGTGAACTTCTCAAATCGTAAAGGTTGTACTATTTAGTTTATGTCATATATCTCTAGTGCATACACAAAGATGAGTGTGCAAATGCCAGAAGAGAACAGCTGTCATTTCTTGTTTCCTGAGACAACCTGGTGCTGCTGGGTTTTTTTTTTTTTTTTTTTTTTTTGGTCAGACTGGCTGACCAGCAAGCAGGCTATTCCAGGCTGCTTATATGTGGGTGTGGGAAATCCACCTCAGTGTGAAGCCTCTCCGGCTCTCATGCTTGTGTGGCAACCATTGCTCTTTACCTGCTGAGCCATCTCCTCAGTCCTTGGGACAGTTTTCCTTTTCCTTTTTTATTTTTTGGTTTTTTGAGGTAGAGTCTCACTCTAGTCCAGGCTGACCTGGAACTCACTGTGTAGTCTTAGGGTGGCCTCGAACTCATTGTAATCCTCCTGCCTCTGCCTCATGAGTGCTGGGACTAAAGACGTGCGCCACCACACTGTTTTTTATCTGTCTTCATTGAGACAGAGTTTCATGTAGCCTCAAACTTGCTATGTTGTTCTTGGACTTTAAGCCTCCTGCCCCCGCCTCCCCAGTGCTAGCTGGGAGTTTAGGCATGTACCAATCATGTCCAGTTTGTTTTGATTTATTTATTTGAGACAGAGACAGTGAGAGTTAGAGAGAGGGAGAGTGAGTGAGAATGGGTGCACCAGGGCCTCTAGCCACTGCAAATGACCTCCAGGTGCATGCGCCACCTTGAGCATCTGGCTTACATGGGACCTGGAGAAGCAAACCTGGGTCCTTAGGCTTTGCAGACAAGCTCCTTAACTGCTAAGCCATCTCTCCAGCCCCATGTCCAGTTTATGTGGTGCTGGACTTATGCATGCTAGACAAAACTTCACCAACCGAGCTCCGCCTCCAGCCCTCTTGTATCCATCTTATAGCTATCAGAATAAAGAGAAAAAACAGTATCTGAGCTGGGCGTGGTGTGCATGTCTTTAATCCTAGCACTTAGGCTGAAATAGGAAGGATCACCATGAGTTCAAGGCCGGCCCAAGACTACAAAGTATACATGAAAGCTGAAAAACATCGTTTGTTTTGTTTGTTGTTTTTTTCAAAGTAAGGTCTCACTCTAGCTCAGGCTGACCTGGAATTTACTATGTAGTCTCAGGGTGGCCTCGAACTCAAGGCGATTCTCCTACCTCTGCCTCCCAAGTGCTGGAATTAAAGGCGTGCACCACCACACCCGGCTTGAAAAACATCTTTTAAAAAAAATACTTACTTGGGGCTGGAGAGATAAATGACTTAGTGGTTAAGCACTTGCCTGTGAAGCCTAAGGACCCCAGTTCAAGGCTCAATTCCCCAGGACCCACGTAAGCCAGATGCACAAGGGGGCACATGCATCTGGAGTTTGTTTGCAGTGGCTAGAGGCCCTGGCACGCCCATTTTTTTTTCTCTCTCTTTCTGCCTCTTTCTATCACTCTCAAATGAAAATAAACAAAAAAAAAAATTGAAAAAAGTTTTACGCCGGGCATGGTGGTGCCCACCTTTAATCCCAGCACTCAGGAGGCAGAGGTAGGAGGATTGCCATGAGTTCAAGGCCACCCTGAGACTCCTTAGTGAATTCCAGGTCAGCCTGGGCTAGAGTGAGACCCTACCTCAAAAAACAAAAACAAAACAAAACAAAAAAATTTACTTGAAGAACCGGGCACATGCCTTTAATCCCAGCACTCAGAGGTAGGAGGTTTGCCATGAGTTAAAGGCCACCCTGAAACTACATAGTGAATTCCAGGTCAGTCTGAGCTAGAGTGAGACTACCTCGAAAAACCAAAATAAATAAATAAATAAATAAACTAAAAAATTGAGATACGAAGAGGGAGAGAGAGAGAAGGAAAGAATGAGCATGCCAGGGCCTCCAGCCATTGCAAACAAATTCCAGACGCATGCTCCACCTTGTGAATCTGGCTTTATGTGGGTACTGGGGAACTGAACCTGGGTCCCTTGGCTTTGTCAGCAAGTGCCTTAACTGCTGAGCCATCTATCTCTCCAGCCTCTTTACTTGGTATAAATCATCCCTCCACTATGTAGACATCAGGTACTGGTGTTTTCTTGTAGGCATTGTGTTCCAAGTGTCTTATCTCTCAGGAAATGGCATTACATTGACTGAACCAAGGAAATCAGTTATCTGCATTACGTCTTCCTGGTGTACAATTTCTACTTGGGATGTGCACAAGGTGAGTCTGGCCAAGGGGGGTTGGGCAATGGGTAGCAAAGGTTACGCATCTCTGTGAAATGTGCACTGGCGCTGAGAGGGAAGGATACTTGGAATTGATGTGGGGGGGGGGGCGGAGTTTTTCAAAGCAGGTGAAATAGTATTTAGTGACTTTTCCCTTTAGACGCAGACATTTGGAATTTTTTTTCTGTTATAAACATAGTTATTAAGGCAGCAATTGTACAGGATGTTGGGATTTGCTGTGATACTTTTTCTTTTCTTTTTTTTTTAGTGGCGCATGCCTTTTATTTATTTATTTATTTTTAAATTATTTATTTATTTACTTGAGAGTGACAGACACAGAGAGAAAGACAGATAGAGGGAGAGAGAGAGAATGGGTGCGCCAGGGCTTCCAGCCTCTGCAAACAAACTCCAGACGCGTGTGCCCCCTTGTGAATCTGGCTAACGTGGGACCTGGGGAACTGAGCCTCGAACTGGGGTCCTTAGGCTTCACAGGCAAGTGCTTAACCGCTAAACCATCTCTCCAGCCCTGATACTTTTTCTTTATTTTTTATTTTTTGCTTTTTCAAGGTAGGGTCTCACTCTAGCTCAGGCTGACCTGGAAACCACTATGTAGTCTCAGGGTGGCCTCGAACTCATAGCAGTCCTCCTACCTTTGTCTCCCAAGTGCTGGGATTAAAGGTGTGCCCCACCACACTGGGCATTTGTTTTGTTTTTTTTGAGGTAGGGTCTCACTGTAGCTCAGGCTGACCTGGAATTCACTATGTAGTCTCAGGGTGGCCTCACATCAATCCTCCTACCTCTGCCTCCTGAGTGCCAGGACTATAAGTTTGCACCACCATGCCAGACATTCTACTTTGGTGAATTTATTGATTCTAATAGTCTTTTTAAAACTTATTTATTTTTTCATTTACAAACAGAGAGGGACATATACAGACAGAGAATATAGAGCGAAAAGTCATGCCAAGGCCTCCAGCCACTGCAAACAAATTCCAGTTGCATGTGCCACTTTGTGCATCTGGCTTTATGTGGGTACTAGGGAATCAAACCAGGGTTGTTAGGCTTTGCAGGCAAGCACATTAACCACTAAGCAATCTCTCCATCCCTCTAATAGTCTTATTTATTTTTTTAAGACTTTTAATTTAAAAATTATTTTTATTTATTTGAGAGTGACAGAGAGAGAAAGAGGCAGAGAGAAAGAGAGAGAGAATGGGCGCACCAGGGCTTCCAGCCACTGCAAATGAACTCCAGACGCGTGCGCCCCCTTGTGCATCTGGCTAATGTGGGTCCTGGGGAATTGAGCCTTGAACCAGGGTCCTTAGGCTTCACAGACAAGCGCCTGACCCCTAAACCATCTCTCCAGCCCATTAATTTTAATTTTTATTTACTTATTAGAGACAGAGAGGGAGAGAAGGAGAGAGAATGGGCAAGCCAGGGCTCTAGTGGCTTTAGCCACTGCAAACGAACTCCAGATGCATGTGCTACCATGTGCATCTGGCTTACGTGGGACCTGGAGAATAGAACCGGGGTCCTTAGGCTTCACAGGCATGCACCTTAACCAGTAAGCTATCTCTCCAGCCCTCTAATAGTCTTTTAAAAAACATTTATTTGATGCCAGGCGCGGTGGCTCAAGCCTTTAATCCCAGAACTCGGGAGGCAGAGGTAGGAGGATCACCATGAATTTGAGGCCACCCTGAGACTCCATAGTGAGTTCCAGGTCAGCCTAGGCTAAAGAGAGACCCTACCTTAAAAAGCCCCCCCCCCAAAAAATAATAAAAAATTATTTGCAGGCATATGTCTGGAATTCGTTTGCAGTAGCCCTGGCATGCCCATTCTCTCTGTCTACCTCTTTTTCTCTTCCTCTCTAACAAATAAAATATTTTTAAAAATATTTATTTGCAGAGAGAGAAAGAAAGAGACAGAGAATGAGCATGTCAGGGCCTCCAGCCACTGCAAACTCAAGTTGCATCTGGCTTTATGTGGATACTGGGGGATCGAATTCAAGTTATTGGTCTTTGCAGGCAAGCACCTTAACCACCAGGCCATCTCTGCAGCCCTTCCTAATAGCCTTTTTGCAGTGGCTTCAGGTGTTTCTGTGTTTAGAATTATGTCTGTCAACAGGGAAAGTTTGATTTCTTCCTTAATCTGTTTGTGTACCTTTTCTTTCTTTCTCTTGTCTAATTACTTTAAATATTTTAGCATTATATTGAGTAAGAGTAGTAAGGGGCTGGAAAGATGGCTTAGTGGTTAAGGCATTTGTCTGTGAAGCCAAAGGACCCAAGGACCAAGGACCCACGTTAGCCAGACGCACAAGGAGGCACATACGTCTGGAGTTGGTTTGCAGTGGCTGGAGACCCTGGAGTGTCCATTCTCTCTCTCCCTCTCTGTGCCTCTTTCTCTCTCTCTCTCAAATAATAATAAATAAAAATAATTTTAAAAAAAGACAGGCTGGAGAGATGACTTAGTGGTCAAGCACTTGCCTGTGAAGCCTAAGGACCCTGGTTTGAGGCTCGATTCCCCAGGACCCACGTTAACCAGATGCACAAGGGTGCGCACGTGTATGGAGTTCGTTTGCAGTGGCTGGAAGTCCTGGCACGCCCATTCTCGATCTCTCTCTCTCTCCCTCCCTCTTTCTCTCTCTGTCGCTCTCAAATAAATAAATAAAAATAAACAACAACAAAAAAAGAAACTTAAAAAAAAAGAGAAGGGCTGGAGAGATAGCTTAGCGGTTAGGCGCTTGCCTGTGAAGCCTAAGGACCCCGGTTCGAGGCTCGGTTCCCCAGGTCCCACGTTAGCCAGATGCACAAGGGGGCGCATGCGTCTGGAGTTCGTTTGCAGAGGCTGGAAGCCCTGGCGCGCCCATTCTCTCTCTCTCCTCTATCTGTCTTTCTCTCTCTGTCTGTCTCTCAAATAAATAAATAAAAAATTTAAAAAAATTGAAGAAACTTCTAAAAAAAAAAAAAAAGACGAGTAAGAGTGAGACTGGGCATGGTGGTACCCGCCTTTAATCCTGGCACTCAGAAGGCAGAAGCAGGAGATCACTGAATTCGAGGCAGCCTGAGACTACATGTAAATTCCAGGTCAGCTTGGGCTAGGAGGAAAAAAAAAGGGTGGTAAGAGTGGACATGCTGGTCTTGTTCCTGACATTGGAGGAATTGCTTTCAGTATTTCCCTATTTGATGTGATGTGTGTTATTTATGGGTTCATCACATGTAGCTTTCTCATTGAAGCATGAGCCTCCTATATCTGATTTGCTCAGCTTTTATCATAAAGTGGTCAAGACCAGCCTTGCAATAAGCCATAATAGGCATCTGCTGCATGTTACAGTGTTTTTTGGCAGAACTGATTTGAGCACTGTGGCTCTGATCACTTTCGATACTCTGCATAGTGGGATTGGATTTCTGAGCGTAGTCCATAGCTCCTGTTCTCATGTTTATTGCCCACACACAATTGAGATTTTTAGGATTCTTTTTCCTCTTATTGGTTTTGTTTGGTTTTGGCTTTTCGAGGAAGGGTCTCACTGTAGCTCAGGCTGACCTGGAATTCACTATATAGTCTCAGGGTGGCCTCAAACTCTCGGAGATCCTCCTACCTCTGCCTCCCAAGTGCTGGAATTAAAGCTGTGCGCCATCATGCCCAGAGATTTTGTTTTTCTTTTAACTTCCATAATTATAGACATTAAACCATGATAATTCCCTTCCCTCCCCGCTTTCCCCTTCAAAAATCCACCTTCCATCATATCCCCTCCCCATCTCAATTTTTCTTTCTTTGTTTTTCTTCTTGTTTTTCAAAGTAGGGCTTCACTCTAGCTCAGGATAACCTGGAATTCACTATGTCATCTCACGGTGGTCTGGAACTCGTGGCGATCCTCCTATCTCTGCCTCCCGAGTGCTGGGATTAAAGGCGTGCACCACCCTGGCTTCTTTCTTTTGTTTTGATGTCATTGTCTTTTCCTCCTATTATGAGGGATTTTTGTAGGTAGTACCAGACACTGTGAGGTCATGGATATCCAGGCCATTTTATGTCTGGTAGACTGCATTGTAAGCAGTCACACCCTTCTTTTGGCTTTTTTATTTTATTTTTATTTTTTATTTTTTGAGAAATGATCTTGCAGTATAGCTCTGACTGGGTTAGAATTCACCACTTGGGTTAGGCCAACATCAAACTTGTGATGATGATCCTCCTGCCTCTGTGTCCTGAGCGCTAGGATTACAAGTAGGCATCACCATACCCAACTTAACAGGCTTAGAATTTTCGTATCTTTTTCACAGAAGCAAGAAGTGGCCTTCAGGGACTGGAGAGATTGCTTAGTGGTTAAGGCACTTGTCTGCAAAGCTGTAAGGACCCAGGTTTGATTCTCCAGAACCAACATAAGCCATATGCACATGGTGGCGCATGCGTCTGGAGTTCGTTTGCAGTGGCTGGAGGCCCTGGTGTGTTCATTCTCTTCCCCCCCCCCCACTACCTTTCTCCCTCTCCCTCTCCCTCTCTCTCTCTCTCAAACAAAGAAAATACTTTAAAAAATAGAGGTGGCTTCAGGGCAGGTAGGGAGAAGGCTCAGTGGGTTAAGTATGGCTGGGTAAGCAAGAGGACCTGTGTTTGGATTCCCAGCACCCAGGTCAATGCCAGGCAAAGTGGCACGTTCTTGTAATTTTTTTTTTTTTTTAGTTTGAGAGCGACAGACACAGAGAGAAAGACAGATAGAGGGAGAGAGAGAGAATGGGCGCGCCAGGGCTTCCAGCCTCTGCAAACGAACTCCAGACGCATGTGCCCCCTTGTGCATCTGGCTAACGTGGGACCTGGGGAACCGAGCCTCGAACCGGGGTCCTTAGGCTTCACAAGCAAGCGCTTAACCGCTAAGCCATCTCTCCAGCCCACATTCTTGTAATCTTAAGATGGGGAGGCAAAGGCAGGGGATCCCTAGAGCTTGCTGGCTAGCTTGGCTTGGTAGAATTAGTGAGCTTTAGGTTGAGAGAGACCCTGTCTCAAAAAGAAAGAAAATAAGGGGGGCTAGAGAGATGGCTTAGTGGTTAAGGTGCTTGCCTGCAAAGCCTAAAGATCCAGGTCTACTCCCCAGAACCCAGGTGAACCAGGCACACATGGTGACCCATGCACGTAAGTTTGCCCATACCCACAAAATGGCATACACATCTGGAGTTTGAGCACGGTGGCTAGAAGCCCTAGCATGCCAATTCTCTCTGTCTCTTGCACGCATGCACTCGTCGCATCACATGAAGTAAATAATAAAATTTTAAAATTAAATAAGGAGCCGGAGAGATTGCCCAATGGTTAAAGGTGCTTGCTTGCACCCAGTAAACACGCACACCCAGAGGCACAATGTTTTGTATGTGTCTGGAGTTTGTAGGGGCAGGAGACCCTGGGGTGCCTCCTGTCTTCCCTCCTTCCCATTTATTTATTTAAGAGAGAGAATGGACGTTCAAGGCCTCTAGGCATTGCAAACGAATTCCAGACACATGTGCCACCTTGTGCCACTGGCTTACATGGGTACTAGGGAATTGAACTTGGGTCCAAAGGCTTTGCAGGCAAGTGCCTTAAACCGCTAAGCCATCTCTTCAGCCCACTCCCTCTCTCTTTCACATAAATTAATTTATTTCTAAATATATTTTATTGGGCTGGAGGGACGGCTGAGCGGTTAAGGCACTTGCCTGCAAAGCCAAAGGACTCAGGTTCGATTCCCCAGGACCCACATTAGCCAGCTGCATAAGGGGGCACATGCGTCTGGAGTTCATTTGCAGTGGCTGGAGGCCCTGGCGCGCCCTTTATCTCTCGCTCTCTCTCTCTCCGTCTTTCTCTGTCAAATAAATAAATAAAAATTATTTAAAAAAATAAATATATTTTATTTATTTAAGAGAGAGAAAGAGGCAGAACAAGAGAAGGAATGGGCACATGAGGGCCTGTAACCATTGCAAACAAACTCCAGATGCAGGAGCCATCTTGTGCATCTGGCTTTACATGGGTACTGGGGAGTCAAACTCCGGTCCTTAGGCTTTGCAGGATAGCTCCTTAACCACCCAAAATTAACTGCAAAAATGAAAAATAAAGGGGAGTGCTCACTGCACCCAGAGACCCCCTGTGCTGCATTTTGCTTATCACTGGGCCTCCCTCCTCTCTCTAGATCATCCTGCCATCAGTACAGTTTATTTCTTCCATCATACAGAACACAGCAAACCAAAGCCCTCTTTCATTCTTCCGACCCCTCCTTCCCTGCCTGTGCCCTGTTTCTCTGCTTTTCTTTGCAACAAAACTTAAAGAAAAGCTCTCCTTCTCTCTCACCCTCTTGGATCTGCTCATATCTGGTGTTGACTTCCACCCGAGTGCTTTTCAAGGTCACGGAGAACCACTGCTCGGTTGCTAAATCCAGTGGTTGATTCTCGTCCATTGATCGAGCTGACCTGTCCTTCCTCTGGACACGTTTTCTTCACCCACTTGTCATCCTTGACTCCTGGTGTCTGCGTTCCTTCCCGAGCTCCTTTGCTGGACTCTTATCTTCTTGTCTTTAAGGTGCTGTGGGAGAGTTTGGGGGGGCTTACATTTCCTTGTTGAGCACACCTGGCTCTAAGTTTGATGTAGCATCTTCTCAGCTGACCACCATGAGGGCCATGTTATGACACCTGGGCCTCTTCTCTGGATTCCAGCTCTTCCTCACTTTCCACTTGGAAGTCGAATAAACTCAAAGTACCGTGATGGCTTTGCTGGGCTTCCCATCGCCATGAACGTTAGTCCCGACCTGGACTCCTCCTTCAGTCACACCCTTAGCCATCTGGGCCAGTTCTGTCTCCAGGTATCTTCCAATGTAATCCCCTTACGTTGACCCAACACTCAGTCACATCTTTATTTTCCATTTTGGGGTATGTGTCATACATGTGGTGTGCACATGTATGAAGATGCATGTGCCCTCTGAGCACATATGAGGAGGCCAGAGGAAGCCATCAGGTTACCTCCCCTATCACTCCTCCTCTTTCCTTCAGGGAGAGTTTACCACTGAGCCTGGAGTTCACTGCTTTTCAGCTAGACTGGCTGACTAGGGAGCCCCAGAAAGTCTCATGTTTCCACTTTCCTCAGAGCTGGGGTTACAGGCATGAGTGTCCATAGCCAACTTTTTTTAAAATTTTTTAAATTTTTATTAGCATTTTCCATGATTATAAAAAAAATCCCATGGTAATTCCCTCCCTCCCCACCCCCCACACTATCCCCTTTGAAATTCCATTCTCCATCATATTACCTCCCCTTAACAATCATTGTAATTACATATATACAATATCAACCTATTAAGTATCCTCCTCCCTTCCTTTCTCCACCCTTTATGTCTCCTTTTTAACTTACTGGCCTCTGCTACTAAGTATTTTCCTTCTCACGCAGAAGCCCAATCATCTGTAGCTAGGATCCACATATGAGAGAGAACATGTGGCGCTTGGCTTTCTGGGCCTGGGTTACCTCACTTAGTATAATTTCCAGGTCCATCCATTTTTCTGCAAATTTCATAACTTCATTTTTCTTTACCGCTGAGTAGAACTCCATTGTATAAATGTGCCACATCTTCATTATCCACTCATCAGTTGAGGGACATTTAGGCTGGTTCCATTTCCCAGCTATTATAAATTGAGCAGCAATAAACATGGTTGAGCACATATTTCTAAGGAAATGAGATGAGTCCTTTGGATATATGCCTAGGAGTGCTATAGCTGGGTCATATGGTAGATCAATCTTTAGCTGTTTTAGGAACCTCCACACTGATTTCCACAATGGCTGGATCAGATTGCATTACCACCAGCAGTGTAGAAGGGTTCCTCTTCTTCCACATCCCCTCCAATAGAGCCAACTTTTTTAAAAGTGATTTGCTGGGCTGGGGAGATGGCTTAGTGGTTAAGGAGCTTGTCTGGAAAGCCTAAGAACCCAGGTTCAATTCCCTAGAACTCACATAAGCCATATGCACAAGGTAGCACATGTGTCTGGAGTATGTTTGCAGTAGCTGGAGGCCCTGGTGTGCTCATTCTCTCCTCTCTCAAATAAATAAATAAAAATAGTTTTTAAAAATGTGGGCTGCAGCTGGGGGTGGCACACACCTTTAATCCCAGCACTCAGGTGGCAGAGGTAGGATGATCACCATGAGTTTGAGGCCACTTTGAGACTACATAGTAAATTCCAGGGTAGCCTGGGCTAGAGTGAGACTCTACATAAAAAAAAAATGTGGGCTACAGAGGTTGCTTAGTGGTTAAGGCACTTGCCTGCAAAGCTGAAGGACCAGGTTTGATTCCCCAGGACCGACATATGCCAGATAGATGCGCAAGGTGGTGCAGGCATCTGGAATACAATTGTAGTGGCTGGAGGCTCTAACATGCCCATTCTCTCCCTATCTGCCTCTCTCTGTCTCTCCAATAAATAAATACAATATTTTTAAAAGATAAAGAAAAAAAGAGGGGAGGAGGCTGGAGAGACGGCTCAGACATTAAAGATGCTTGCAAAGCCTGGCACCTTGAACTCCATGCACAAAGTGGTACATGTGTCTGAAGTTCATTTGCCGTGGCAGGAGGCCCTCATGCTCCCGAACACTGAACTCACTCTTTCCTTTGTGGCGTGTTTTGGGTTTTTTTTTTTTAACTTGTTTGTTTGTTTGGGGTTTCTTTTGGCTTTTTAAGTTAGGGTTTCATCCTAGCCCAAGTTTACTACATAGCCCAAGACTATGAAGTCTCAGGGTGGCGTTGGATTCATGGCGCTCTTCCTACCTCTGCCTCCTAAGTGCTGGGTGCAATTAAAGGCATATGCCACCATGCCTGGCGCTCTCTCTTAAATAAAGATAAGTTTTTTAAAAAAAATTTGTTTATTATTTACTTGAGAGTGACGGAGAGAGAAAGAGGCAGATAGATAGAGAATGGGTGCGCCAGGGCCTCCAGCCACTGCAGACGAACTCCAGGCGCATGCACCCCTTTGCGCATCTGGCTAAAGTGGGTCCTGGGGAAACGAGCCTCAAACCGGGTCCTTAGGCATCACAGGCAAGCGCTTAATGGCTAAGCCATCTCTCCAGCCCCAAAATAAGTTTTTTTTTAAAAAAAAATTTATTTATTTATTTGAGAGCGACAGACACAGAGAGAAAGACAGATAGAGGGAGAGAGAGAGAATGGGCGCGCCAGGGCTTCCAGCCTCTGCAAACGAACTCCAGATGCGTGCGCCCCCTTGTGCATCTGGCTAACGTGGGACCTGGGGAACCGAGCCTCGAACCGAGGTCCCTAGGCTTCACAGGCAAGCGCTTAACCGCTAAGCCATCTCTCCAGTCCCCAAAATAAGTTTTTTAAATAAATAGCTGGGCATAGTGGTGCATGCCCTCAATCTCAGCATTTGGGAGGCAGATGTAGGAGGATTGCCGTGAGTTTGAGGCCACCCTTAGACTACATAGTGAATTCCAGGTCAGCCTGGGCAAGAGCAAGACTACCTTGGGGAGGGGGGGGATAAAACAAAGTGGAAAAGCAAGAGAGGAAGCGCTTGTCACCTCTGACCTGCGCATGAGCATCCACGCACACACACATGAACACGCATTCACACAAGCCCACAGACCATACACTCATACACAAGCAAAACAACAAAAAAGAGGCTCTGCCATGCCTGGTGGCACACGCCTTTAGTCCCACCACTCGGGAGGCAGAGGTAGGAGGATTGCCACGAGTTCGAGGCCACCCTGAGACTACGGAGTGAATTCCAGGTCAGCCTGGGCTAGAGCGAAACCCTATCTCAAAAAACGTGGCTCCAATTGGAAAGAAGGTTTCCAGATTAAACCAGCATAGATGCAAACACAGTGGGCGTGCAGAGTTCTCTGAACACAGGGTTGTTCTTGCTCTCCAGGGCACGATGATCTGGTCAAGCCCAGTCCAGCAGAAAAGTCTCACTCTAATGGCGACCTTACCTCAGATGCATCTTGCCATCACCGAGGACTTGAATGCCACCCTCAAAGTGTGGAACTGTCGCGATGAGAATGCTTTGGCTACTCGCGCCATGCCGTGCCACAGTCGTTCGATGGCACCCTTTCTCACAAAGGATGGCCCATTCCTGGCGGTAAGTGAGCCTCACATCTGGAGTGGGCACGCAGAACAAAATGCCTGTTGCCTCGAAGATCTTGAGGTCCCACGCCTGCCACATTCAAATCTGTCATCTTGGAGTCACCCTGCATAGCTTGAGAGTCAGACAACATACTTATAAATGCTGGCCAAAGAACCTTCCATACCAGGACTAGGAAGATGAGATGGCTCAATGATTAAAGGCACTTGCTTGCAAAGCCTGTCAGCCCAGTTCTATTCCCCAGTCACTCAAATAAAGCCGGACAGATGCTTGTTTGCAGTGTCAGGAGGCTGTGGCATGTATACATGAACACATACATAAATAATATTTTTAAGCTTTTTTTCTCTGATTTATTTATATGTTTGAGACCGAGAGAGGGGGAGAGAGGGCGAGGGAGAATGAGTGCACCAGGGCATCTAGCCAATGCAAATGAACTCCAGACTCATGTGCTACCACATGCATCTGGCTTATGT
Source organism: Jaculus jaculus (assembly GCF_020740685.1). Classification (NCBI taxonomy): domain Eukaryota; kingdom Metazoa; phylum Chordata; class Mammalia; order Rodentia; family Dipodidae; genus Jaculus; species Jaculus jaculus. The sequence continues at coordinate 16,788,089 of NC_059118.1, forward strand.
GGAACCTGGAGAATCGAACCTGGGTCCTTAGGCTTCAGAGTCATGCGCCTTAACCGCTAAGCCATCTCTCCAGCCCCACAAATATTTTAAGTCTGTTCTTTCAAATGCTTACTATTGAGTCCATGGACTTGGACAGGGACAGCGAACGGAAAGATGCAAATTTTATCAGACATTGAGGAATAAAAGGATACTGAAATCCCACTTGATATTCTTGGGAAGAATGTGCTTTGGTGGTGCTTAAGATTGTTTTTTAATTTTTAATTGATTTAATGGGGGGGGGCAGATAGAGAACAGGCAAGCCAGGGTCTTCAGCCACTGCAAATGAACTCCAGACACATGAGCCACCTTGTACGTCTGACTTGCATGGGTCCTGGGGAGGTGAACTTGGGTCTTTTGGCTTGCAGGCAAGCACTTCAACAGCTATTTCTCCAGCCCAAGATTTTTTTTTTCTTTGTTTATCTGTAAGGAGAGAGATGGAGAGAGAAAGAATGGGGATAGCAGGGGCTCTTGCCACTGTAAACAGTCCAGATGCATGCATCACCACTTTGTGTATCTGGCATTACATGGGTACTGGGGAGTGGAACCAGGACCACTATGTTTTACAAGCCAGTGTGTTTAACCAATAAACTATCTACTCAGCCCAGGCTTAGGATTTTTGTTGTTGTTGTTTGAGACAGTCTCACTCTAGCCCAGGCTGACTTTAAAAAATACATTTTTTCTTGGGCTGGAGAGATGGTTTAGCGGTTAAGTGCTTGCCTGGGAAGCCTAAGGACCCTGGTTCAAGGCTCAATTCCCCAGGACCCACATTAACCAGATGCACAAGGGGGCGCACGCGTCTGGAGTTCGTTTGCAGTGGCTGGAAGCCCTGGCGCGCCCATTCTCTCTCTCTCACTGCCTCTTTCTCTCTGTCTGTTGCTCTCAAATAAATAAATAAAATAAACAAAAAAAATTTTTCAATACATTTTTCTTATGAGAGAGAATATATGAATATTGATGCACCAGGGCCTCAGCCACAGTGATCAAACGCCAGATACTTTTGCCACCTAGTGGGCATGTGCAGCCCTTCACTTGCCTCATCTTTTGTGTATCTGGCTTATGTGGGATCTGGAGAGTCAAACATGGATCTTTAGGCTTCCCAGGCAAGCACCTTAACTGCTAAGCCATCTCTTCAGCGCCCCCCCCAAAAAATTTTATTGATTGATTTGCAAGGAGAGAGAGAGAATGGGCACACCAGGACCTCTAGCCACTGCAAATGAACTGCAGACGTATGTCCACTTTGTGCATCTAGCATAGGTACTGGGGAATTGAACCTGGGTCATCAGGTTTTGCAGGCCAGTGCCATAACCGCTGAGCCATCTCTCTCCAGCATCTGCAGGCTGACCTTAAAGTCAGTGATCCTCCCGCCTCAGCCTCTCAAATGCTGGGGTTACCCAGGCTGGCAGACTCACACCTTTAATCCCAACACTCAGGTGGCAGAGGTAGGAGTATCACAGTGAGTCTGAGGCCATCCTGGAACTACAGAGTGAGTTCTAGGTCAGCCTGGGCTATATTGAGACCCTACCTTGAAATGACCACCCCCACCCAAAAAAAAAAAAATCCAAATGCTAAGGTTACAAGTGTGAACCAGTACATCTGGCTGGGGTTTGACATTTTTAATCCATAGGATTATCACAACTTTGTGAGGCAGGCACCTCAGTGGCTTGGGTCTCTGTTGTGTCATTGAAAACATGGTGGCCCATCTAGGTGGTGTTTTGTATTTCTGGATTTCTTGTATTTTTGTACTTATAGAGTGCCAATGCTTTGATTTCAGATAGGTGACTGTGATGGTAATGTCCACACCTTCACAATGCCCAATTTAGAGTTGCTTTCCACAGTCAATGCATTCACATATGATGTTAACCACCTACACTGTTCTCCTGATAAGAAATGGATTGTTGCATACGGGACACATCCTCGTGTCTTGCCAAAGGTAGGTGTTGTTTTATGACTTTCAATTTTAAAATGGGATGGGTCAAGTTAAGAAGAGTCAGCCGGGCGTGGTGGTGCACACCTTTAATCCCAGCACTCGGGAGGCAGAGGTAGGCGGATTGCCGTGAGTTCAAGGCCACCCTGAGACTCCATAGTGAATTTCAGGTCAGCCTGAGCTAGAATGAAACCCTGCCTCAAAACCATGCCCCCTCCCCAACAAAACAAAACCCAGAACCAGACATGGTAGTACACACCCGTAATTCCAGTGCTCAGGAGGCTGAGATAGGAGGAGAACCATGAATTCCTGGGCTAAATAGATTTAATCTGTGCCCCTTGGTCCCACAAATGATAAAACAATCCTTCACTTGTTCTCCAAGAAGGGAAAAATCTATTTAACCAATCTCAATCTGATGAGTCCAGTGTGGGCAAGATAATTTGTGTAACCGTTTGGCTGACTCCAGAGGCAGAGGTAGGAGGGACACTGAACTCAAGCCAGCCTGGGAATATGGGGTGAGCTTCAGGTCAGCCTTGGCTAGAGTGAAACCCTACCTCAAAAATAAATAAACTGGGCGTGGTGGCACACACCTTTAATCCCAGCACTCGGGAGGCAGAGGTAGGAGGATTGCCATGAGTTCGAGGCCATCCTGGGATTCCATAGTGAATTCCAGGTCAGCCTGGACCAGAGTGAAACCAATCCTCAAAAAACCAAAATTGTAATAATAATAAAATAAATAAATAAGGTAAACATGCAGGTGTGGTGGTACATGACTTTAATCCCAGCACTCAGGAGGCTAAAGTGGGAGGGTTTATGAGTTCAAGGCCAGCCTGGGGCTTCAGGGTGAATTCCTCGTTAACCTAAGCTACATCAAGATCCTACCTCATGGTCAGGGATTGCTCCATTCTATCTGAATGACAGGTGGGATGGGAAGACAGTGAGTTGCTCACCCACCCACCGAGTGGAATCAGTGACTGCTCAGCCCCCCCGGGAAGATCCCTTAGTCTAGTTGCTGGGGTCAGTCTGGTGCCAAGCTGTTAGCGTCTACTCTTGATAGATTTATAAAGAAACTTTGCTTGTTTTTGATTTTTTTTTTTTTTTTTTTTGGTTTTTCGAGGTAGGGTCTCACTCTGGTCCAGGCTGACCTGGAATTAACTCTGTCATCTCAGGGTGACCTTGAACTCATGGCAATCCTCCTACCTCTGCCTCCCGAGTGCTGGGATTAAAGGCGTGAGCCACCATGCCCGGCTCTTGTTTTTGATTTTTCAAGGTAGTGTCTCTCAGTAGTCCAGGCTGACCTGGAATTCACTATATAGTCTCAGGGTGGCCTCGAACTTGCAGTGATCCTCCTACCTCTGCCTCTCAAGTGCTGGGATTAAAGGCATGTGCCATCACACCTGGCTGAATTTTTTTTTTAGACAAAGAGAAAGACAGAGTGAGAGATAATTGGTGCACCAGGGCCTCAGCCACTGAAATTGAACTCCAGACATTTCGCCTCACCTTTGTGTGCCTGGCTTATGTGGGATCTGGAGAGTTGAACATTGGTCCTTAGGCTTTGCAGGCAACCGTTTTAACTGCTAAGCAATCTCTCCAGATTGATAGATTTTAAAAAATTTACTTATTGGCAAGCAGAAAAAGACACAAAGAAGAAAGACAGAATATGAATGGATATGCCAGGGCCTCCAGCCACTGCAAATGAACTCCAGATGCATGCACCACCTTGTACATCTGGCTTACATGGGTCCTGGGGTATCAAACTCGTGTTGTTTGGTTTTGAAAGCAGGCACCTTAACTGCTGAGCTATCTCTCCAGCCCATTTGATAGATTTAAAAATATTTTTTTATTTACTTAAAGAACACCCTCTTTCTTTCTTGTAAATATTTTTATTTATTTGACAGAAAAAGAGGGAGGAAGGGAGGGAGAGAGAAAGAGAGAGAATGAGCATGCCAGGGCCTCCAACCACTGCAAATGAATTCCAGGCACACGTGCCCCCTTGTGCATATGGCTAACGTGGGTCTTGGGGAAGCCAATCTGGGTCCTTTGGCTTTTCAGGCAAATGCCTCAACCACTAAGCCATCCCTCCAGCCCACTTTGTTTTCTTTTTTTTTTTTCTTCGAAGTAGGGTCTCACTCTAGCTCAGGCTGACCTGGAATTAACTATGTAGTCTGAGGGTAGCCTCGAGCTCACAGTGATCCTCCTACTTCTGCCTCCCAAGTGCTGGGATTAAAGGCGTGCGCCACCACACCCAACCACTTTCTTTTTTTTTTTTTTTCTTAAATCATTTTTTTATTTATTTGAGAGAGAGAGAGAGAGAGAGAGAGAACGGTTGTGCCAGAGCCTCCAGCCACTGCAAATGAACTCCAGATGCATGTGCCCCCTTGTGCATCTGGCTTACGTGGGTCCTAGGGAATCGAACCGAGGTCCTTTGGCTTTGCAGGCAAATGCCTTAACCACTAAGCCATCCCTCCAGCTCCCACTTTCTTTTTTTTTTTTTTTTTTTTTTGAGTTTGGGTCTCATTCTAGTCCGGGCTGACCTGGAATTCACTACGTATTCTTCTCAGGGTGGCCTCAAACACATAGTGATCATCCTACGTTTGCCTCCTGAGTGATGGGATTAAAGGTGTGCGCCACCAACCCCAGCTTCATCCCACTATGCATGTGATGCTCTCTCCTTAGGTGTTTTTCCTGGACAGCTTGCTGAAACCATCGGAACACAGCTCCCCTCTGCACTTCTCCTTCCCGTTTGCATCCTGCTACAGAGCCTGCTGGATTCCAAGGAGGGAAAACAGGATAATACTGATGTACCGTATAGGATCCAACAAAGTAAGAGGGTTCATCACCTATGACCTGATGACAACGGAGATGCCTGGGGGCCAAATGGACGTCAAAGGTAGGTCTTGTGTAGGTAGTGTCAGGCACTGCGAGGTCATGGATATCCAGGCCATTTTGTATCTGGGGGGGGGGGGGGAGCACATTGTAAGGAGTCCTACCCTTCCTTTGGCTTTTACATACTTTCCACCTCTTCCACATTAGACCCTGAGCCTTGGAAGGTGTGATAGAGATATTGCAGTACTGAGCACCCCTGTCACTTCTTTATAGCACCATAGTGCCTTCTGAGTTATCCAAAGGTCACTGCCATCTGAAAAGAGAAGATTCTCTACCCAAAGTGAGAGTAGCATTGATATAAGGGTGTGAACATTAAGAGAAGTGCTTACTGGCCAGTTTGATGAGCATACTATATACATTCAGCCAGACAGCAGCAGACATTACACCCCTATGGCTCATGACTACCCTTGTTTTTTAAGTTTTCAGTATCAGGGATGTATGCCCTCCCATGGAGTGGGCCTCCAGTCCATGTAGAGGGCAGTTGGTTTTTAGCATGACAGATGTGCCACTATTGCACCCTTTGGCTCATTTGGCCTGGCTGGCAAAATATAAGGCTTGCAGTGTCCACTGTTGATTATCTTCACTGGTGATTTCTCTTTCTCCCATTGAACTGCATGCAGAATGGATTCTTCCAGCTTTCTGTTAGCTGGTCTACATGGAGGAGGTTATCAGCTCAGTTCTAGCAGGATTTCTCAGTGGCCTTGCAGCCCAAGTATGTGGAGTCTTCAGCAATAGGGTCTTACCATCAAATCCTGGTGGGAAACCAAGGGCCTTAGCAATGGCCTATAATGGTTTGGGGGACATCAGGGACCTCCCTGGACAACAACTCACTGGAAGTTATCTCATCCCTGGCACTGAAAATTTTCTAGCAACAATCTATGGCTCCTGAGTGTTCTGTTGTCCAAAAAAGTAGGTTTCCATATGAGTTATTTATATCCTCCTAGATTTTGATTAGCCCTCTCTCCACCTTTCCTTTACTCAGTCTCTTCCCCTGTCCTCACTTGGGTCTTTTCACCCCCATTAATCTATTATTCTACTTACATATATATAATACCATCATATTAAGTACCCCTCCCTTCCTTTCTCTTCCCTTTAAGTCTCTTTTCTAGCTTACTGGCCTCTGGAATCTCAGCATAGTTTTAATCTGCTTTTCCCTGATGACTAGGGATGTAGAACTTTTTTTTAGATGCTTATAGGCCAACTGTATTTCTTCTTTTGAGAGCTCTCTATTTAGTTTCATAGCCTATTTTTTTTTTTTTTTTTTTGGTTTTTTGAGTTAGGGTCTCACTCTGGTCCAGGCTGACCTGGAATTAACTCTGTCATCTCAGGGTGGCCTTGAACTCACGGTGATCCTCCTACCTCTGCCTCCCGAGTGCTGGGATTAAAGGCGTGCGCCACCACGCCCGGCCCTTCATAGCCTATTTTTTAATTTAATAATTTATTTTTTTGATTTCTTATTATTTAATTTTTTGAGTTCTTTGTATATCCTAGACATTAATCCTCTATCAGATGAATAGCTGGCAAAGATTTTTTTTTCCCTGTTCTGTAGGTTGCCTGTTTGCTCTATTCACAATGTCTTTTGCCATACAGAAGCTCTGTAATTTCATGAGGTCCCAGTGGTTAATCTGTAGTTTTATTGCCTGAGTAATTGGGGTTATAATCAGAAAATCTTTGCCAAGACCAATATGTTGAAGGGTTTCCCCTAGTTTTTCCTCTAGCAGTTTCAGAGTTTCAGGTCTGATGTTAAGGTCTCTAATCCATCTGGACTTAATTCTTATGCATGGAGAAAGAGAAGGATCTATTTCCTCACCCTTCTACAGACATATATCCAGTTTTCCGAGCACCGTTTGTTGAGAAGGCTATCTTTTCTCCAATGAGTATTTTTGGCATTTTTATCAAATATCAGGTGACTCTAGTTACCTGGACTTACATCAGGGTCCTCTATTCTGTTCCATTGATCTACATGTCTGCTTTTGTGCCAGTACCATGCTGTTTTTGTTATTATGGCTCTGTAGAATGGGTTAAAATCAGGTATAGTGATACCATCAGCCTTATTTTTGTTGCTCAGTATTGTTTTAGATATTTGAGAATTTTTGTGATTCCAAATGAATTTTTGGATTTTTTTTTCTATTTCTGTGAAGAATGCCATTGGAATTTTGATGGGGACTGCATTAAATGTGTAGATCCTTGAATTTTCTGTTCTCATCTTTCCATGCTTTTTTTTTCCCCAGGCCTTCCACATGGGATCTCTAGCCACATGGGCGCCTTTCCTTGGCTCTGTACTTACCTCAATAAATATAATTTAACAACTTTTTAAAAATCAGGCACAGAGGGCTGGAGAGATAGCTTAGTGGTTAAGGCACTTGCCTGCAAAGCCAAAGGACTCAGCTTTGATTCCCCAGGACCTGCATAAGCCAGTTGCACAGGGTGGCACATGCGTCTGGAGTTCATTTGCAGCAGCTGGAGTCCCTGGCACACACATATTCTTTCTCTCTCTGACCCTTCCTCTCCCTTTTTCTCTCTCTTTCCCTCCCTCCCCTTTCTTTCTCTCTACCTCCCTCCCTCTCTCTCTGCCACCCTCCCTCCCTCTTTCTCTTTGCCTTCCTCCCTCCCTCTCTCTCTCTCCCACCCTCCCGCCCTTCCTCCCTCTCTCTCTGCTGCCCTCCCTCCCTTCCTCTCTCCCACCCTTCTTCCCTCCCTCCCTTCCTCTCTCCCAGTCTCCCTTCCTCCCTTCCTCTTTCTCACCCTCCCTCTCCCTCCCTGCCTCCCTCCCTCCCTCTCTGTCTCTGTCTCCCTGCCTCTCTCTCTCTGTCTCTGCCTCCCTCTCTCTCTCTCTCTCTTCCTCTCCCTCCCTCCCTCTCTCTCTCTGTGCCCCTCTCTCTATGTGTATGTATGTGTGTTCCTCCCTACCTCTCCCCCCCCCGCCTCTCTCTCTCTCTCTCTGCGCCTCTCTGACTCTCTCACTCTCTGTGCTCCTCTGCCTCTTTCCCTCTCTCTCTCTCTCTCTCTCTGTGCCTCTCTGCCTCTCTCTCTCTCTCTCAAATAAAAATAAAACAAATAAATCAGGCACATTGTGCCTGCCTGTGAGCTCAGTGCTGGGGGAGCAGAGACAGAAGGGTCCCTGGACTTTCTGGCTAATTATCTAACCAGACTGGTGAGCTTCAAGTTTAGTGAGAGACTATCTCAAAAAATAAGGCGGAGGAGCCAGGCATGGTGGTGCATGCCTTTAATACCAGCTGTGAGTTCAAGGCCACCCAGAGACTACATAGTGAATTTGAGGTCAGCCTGGACTAGAGTGAAACCCTACCTGTAAACCCAATAAATAAATAAATAAAATAAGACAGAGGACTGGGGAGATGGCTCAGCAGTTAAAGGCATTTGCTTTTGAAGCCTGTTGCCACAGATTGGATTCTTTTTTTTTTTTTTTTTTTTTTTTTTTGGTTTTTCGAGGTAGGGTCTCACTCTGGTCCAGGCTGACCTGGAATTAACTCTGTAGTCTCAGGGTGGCCTTGAACTTACTGCGATCCTCCTACCTCTACCTCCCAAGTGCTGGGATTAAAGGCGTGTGCCACCACGCCCGGCATCACAGATTGGATTCTTAAGTATCCATGCTGTTTAAGGTGCATGCGTCTGGAGTTTGTATGCAACAGCAAAGGCCCTGGTGTGCCCATTCTCTTTCTCTCCCTCTCTCTCTCTCATAAACAATACTTTTTTTTTTTTAAAGGAAGGTGAGGGCTGAAGGTATGGCTTAGCAGTTAAGGCACTTGCCTGCAAAGCCAAAGGACCCAGGTTTGATTTCCTAGGACCCACATAAGCCAGATGCACAAGGTGGTGTTGTGCATACATCTGGAGTTCATTTACAGCAGCTGGAGGCCCTGGCATGCCCATTCTCTCTCTTTCCCTGCCTATCTCTCTCTCTCTCTCTTTCAAACAAATAAATAAAAATAAATTATTTAAAATAAATAAATAAAAAGGTGAAACTGGGCATGGTGGCACATGACTTCAATCCCAGCACTCCAGAGGCAAAGGCAGGAGGATCATGGAGTTCGAGGCCAGGTTGGGAATTCAGAGAGCTCAGGTCAGCCCTGCCTAGAGTAAGACCCTACCTCGGAAAATAAAAAATCAAAAATAACACACACACAGACACTTGTATGTATGTGTACATATGTACATGAGTGATTGAAGAAGATACTTGAGGCTGACTTTTGGTCTGTTCATGTATGTACACACACATGCACACACAGAATCACTTGCTTTTCTTTCCTAGTTCACAGACTCCCACTTTTTTTTTTTTTTTTTGGTTTTTCAAGGTAGGGTCTCACTCTGGTCCAGGCTGACCTGGAATTAACTCTGTAGTCTCAGGGTGGCCTTGAACTCACGGCGATCCTCCTACCTCTGCCTCCCGAGTGCTGGGATTAAAGGCGTGCGCCACCACGCCCGGCCACAGACTCCCACTTTTAAGGCAGATACATATCCGTCTTCATAAAGGTAGCCAGGAGGCTCCTCAGCTGGAGGTGAACCCGAACTTGCTTGACTTGCACCAAAGCTAATTGCCAAGCTGTTGGTTTTCTCCAGCCTCTGTTTCCATGTTGCTGCATCCCTTGCCCTGAGCAGCGGCATGGATTTGTCAAATCACTCCCGTTGTCCCCACCAGACTGAAATATGAAAGTAAGGGAGTCCGTCTTTCAGTGCTAAGGGATATTCTTACAAAACGATTCACAGTGTATCTGTATGTGTTTTATATGAAACCAGGACAACGTGTTGCAAATTTCCTGTTGCCGCCTGGAATAAAATGTCCACACTGGATGGATGTCAGTCCTGAAAATGTGATTCTCTTTGAAAGTGGGAAAAAACTACTCCTTTACTCCATCACTGGCAAACTGCTGCATCAAACTGCGGACCACCAGGCAGATGTCCTGAGGTTACAGATGGTACGTGGTATGCCCCTCCTCCTCCGCGCGGTTTGATCTGAACTTGACTCCTGTCCGCTCACTGTTGGGTATCTTACCTTTGAAGGATTATCCCCATGTCACCGTCATACTTGAGGATGGTTCACTACATTTGTACATGTGGGATGAGGAAAGGTGTCACCCGTACCTCAGGAGCTGCTGTCACCTGGAATATAAGGGGGAAAATCTGACCAAACTGTGGTAAGCCCTACTTTCTGACTTAAAGTTTACCTTAAAAAAATTATTTTTCGGCCGGGCGTGGTGGCGCACGCCTTTAATCCCAGCACTTGGGAGGCAGAGATAGGAGGATCACCATGAGTTCGAGGCCACCCTGAGACTACATAGTTAATTCCAGGTCAGCCTGTACCAGAGTGAGACCCTACCTCGAAAAACCAAAAAAAAAAAAAAAAATTATTTTTCTTTCGAGGCAGGGTCTTACTCTAGCCCAGACTGATCTGGACCTCTTACTCTGTAGTCTCAGGCTGGCCTCAAACTCACAGCGATCCTCCCAAGTGCAAATGCTGGAATTAAAGGACTGGACCACCATGCCCAGCTCAATTGGTTTTAATATTTTAGTTGTCTTTGAGAAAGAGGGAGGAAGAGGCAGAAAGAGAGAATGAGCACACCAGGACCTCCAATCACTGCAAACAAACTCCAGATGCATGTGCCACCTGGTGCATCTGGCTTACATGGGTGCTGGGGAATTGAACCTTGGTCCTTGGGCTTCCCAGGCAAGTGCCTTAACTGCTAAGCCATCTCTCCAGCCCGAAAAGGGTCTTTTTTAAAATTAATTAATTAATTTGAGAGAGAGAGAGAGGGAGAGAATGGGTGCACCAGGGCCTCCAGCCACTGCAAACAAACTCCAGATGCAGGTGCCCCCTTGTGCATCTGGCTTACATGGGTCCTTGGGAATTGAACCAGGGTTCTTTGGCCTTGCAGGCAAATGCCTTCACAGCTAAACCATCTCTCCCGCCCTGTTTTTGTTTGGTTTGTTTTGCTTTTTAAGTTAGCCTTAGGGCCGAGATATAGCTCAGTTGATAGAATGCTGGCCTTGCACACAGAGGCCTTGGGTTCAGTCTCCAACACTTTTCCTGTGCTCTGTGTTTCTTTCTCTGTGAATATCATGTAACATATCTTTGTGTAATATACATATATATTTTTGCAAGCAAGCACCTTTAACAACTGAGCTATCTCTCCAGCCTATGTAATATATTTTGAAATCCAGAATCATGACATTTCCAGCTTGGTCTTTTTAAAAAAATCTTTAGGTTTTTCAAGGTAGGGTCTCCCTCTAGCTCAGGCTAACCTGGAATTTACTGTGTAGTCTCAGGGTGGCCTCGAACTCACAGCGACCCTCCTATCTCTGCCTCCCGAATGCTGGGATTAAAGTCGTGTGCCACCATGCCCAGCTAGAGCTTTAAATTTTTTAAAATTAATTAGACAGAGAAAGAGGGAGAGAGAGAATGGGTGCGCCAGGGCCTCCAGCCACTGCAAACGAACTCCAGACGCGTGTGCCCCCTTGTGCATCTGGCTAATGTGGGTCCTGGGGAAATGAACCTGGGTCCTTTGGCTTTGCAGGCAAACGTCTTGATGGCTAAGCCATCCCTCCAGCCCTGGGCGACTTTTTTGTTTGTACTGGGGATTGAACCCAGGGTCAGGCACATGCCAAGTCTGAGGTGAGCCCTATTAGTGGGCTGTGGTCTCACCTCTAGGGAATCTGACAATGCTTGGTGGGCAGAAGCAGAAACAGGACTTCATCTTGGTGTCTTCAGGGCCATTTAGAAAGCAGAAGAGGGGTCAGCTTGGGTTAGTGCAAAGCAGCCCTGACACTTAGGGGCGCTGGATGGAAAAGGGTGCCCCCTCCTTATTATGGAATTAGAATGTTTGACAGAAGTATGCTCCGCTGTTTCCACACCACCTGGTAGACTTCTCTTAGTGTATACACTTTGAGTTCAGCAAGCAGTCTAATGGGAGAATTCTATTCTACAGTGCTTTTATGAATTTACCAGATAAACCAGCACATGCCTGTAATCCTAGCACTTGGGAGTTGGAGGTGCAGGCAAGAAGATCAGAATCTCAGGACTGGGCTGGAGAGATGGCTTAGCGGTGGTTAAGCACTTGCTTGTGAAGCCTAAGGACCCCGGTTCGAGGCTCGTTTCCCCAGGACCCACGTTAGCCAGATGCACAAGGGGGCACACGCGTCTGGAGTCCGTTTGCAGTGGCTGGAAGCCCTGGTGTGCCCATTCCCCCTGCCCCCCTTTCTCTCTCTGTCTGTCGCTCTCAAATAAATAAACAAAAAAGAAGCTCAGGATCATTGTCAGCTACACAGAGAATTTGCGTCCAGCCTAGGCTGTTTGAGACCCTGTCTCCAAACAAAAATCTAGGGGTTGGAGAGGTGGCTGAGCAGTGAAGGTACTTGCCTGTAAAGCCTAAGGATCTGGTTTTGATTCTCTAGTATCCATGTTAAGGAGCTTGCCTGCCAAGCCCAAGGATTTGGGTTTAGTTCCTCAGTACCAATGTAAAGCCAGACACACAAAGTGGAGCATGCTTCTGGAGTTTGTCTGCAGTAGCTAGAGGCCTTGGTATATCCATACATGTGCGTTCTCTCTGTTTCTCTCTCTGTGTACCTCTCTGCTTGTCAATAAATTTAAAAAACATCTATGCCAGGCATGGTGGCACATGCCTTCAATCCCAGCATTTGGGAGGCAGAAGTAGGAGGATCACTGTGAGTTCAAGGCTAGTCTGAGACTGCAGAGTGAGTCCCAGGTCAGCCTGGGCTAGATGAGGCTCTACCTCAAAAAAGGGAGAAAAAAATCCATACGTGATGGTATATGCCTTTAATCCTAACACTTGGGAAGCAGAGGTAGGATTGCCTTGAATTTGAGGCCAGCCTGAGACTACATAGTGAATTCCAGGTCAGCCTGTACTAAGAGTAAGACTCTACCTCGAAAAACCAAAAAAAAAAAAAAAAAAAAAAAAAAAAAGGAGGGTTTGGGGAGGCAGAGGTAGAAGGATTGCCATGAATTCGAGGCCATCCTGAGACTACATAGTGAATTCCAGCCTGGGCTTAAAGTGAGACCCTGTCTCAAGGAAAGAAAAAAAAAAATAAAAAGGAAAAAAAATTAAATGAAATTAAAATATCATATGGTTATTTGTTTTTGAGACAGAGTGTTGCTGTGTAGCCCAGGCTAGCCTCGAACTCCTGATCCTCAGAGTGCTGGACTTACAGGTATGGTCACCATGTCCAGCTTCACTCATCGTTATTAAACCAGACTTACCCAGTCAGACGCAGAATCACGGCACAGGCAGACCACAGAAGGTGGCGACTGCTGCTCCTGAGGGATAATTTGACTAACTGCCAGATGTGTATGGCTAATCAAAAGCAAATTTAGGCCCAGTGTAGTGATGCACACCTTTAGTCCCAGCACAAAGGAGGCAGAGGAGGAGGGTTGCCATGAGTTCCAGGCCAGCCTGGGCTAGAGCAAGACCCTACCTCTAAGTCAAACAAACAAACAAACAAACAAACAAACAAAAAGCAAATTTAGGAGTGATTAAAGGACCAAGTGGGAAGAATATATTTTTGCGAGGTTCTAATTAGTATCGATAGCTATACCTGCCTTTTGTCTGCTCATCTTTTTCTTTTTTCCCATTGGCAGTGAACTCACCTATGTAAAACGCGATAATGAGAGCATAGTAAGTGTGGTGACAAAAATGAGCCATTCCAGCATCCTGATGATATATACTCTGAAGAGATAATATGGAGACTAATGGGGTTAATTTTGTGTCCTTTTCCTCTGTGTAGTAAAGAAATGTCTATTTGCAAAACCAGAGTGATTTTATTTATTTATTTATTTATTTGCAAGCAGAGAGAAGAGAGAAAATGGGCACAGCAGGGCATCCAGCCACTGCAAAGAATCTCCAGATGCATGTGCCATTCTGTGCATCTGGCTTTCTGTGGGTCCTGAGGAATTAAACCTGGGTTCTTTGGCTTTGCAGGCAAGTGCCTTAACTGCTAAGCCATCTCTCCAGCCCCAAAGAGTGATTTTAATGCTATTAAAAAGTGATGGGCCGGGCGTGGTGGCGCACGCCTTTAATCCCAGCACTCAGGAGGCAGAGGTAGGAGGATTGCCATGAGTTCAAGGCCACCCTGAGACTCCATAGTGAATTCCAGGTTAGCCTGGGCTAGAGTGAGACCCTACCTCGAAAACAACAAAAAACAAAAGTGATGGGTGTGTTGGCACACGTCTTTAATCCCAGCACTTGGGAGGCAGAGGTAGGAGGATTGCCCTAAATTCAAGGCCACCCTGAGACTTACATAGTGAATTCCAGGTCAGCCTGGACTAGAGTGAAACCCTACCTCAAAAAACCACCAAATAAAACAAATCCCAGTCAAGTTGGGCTGGAGAAATGGCTCAGTGGTTAAAAGGCACTTACGCCAGGCATGGTGGCGCACACGTATAGTTCCAGCACTTGGAAGGCAGTGGTTAGAATCACCATGAGTTCAAAGCCACCCTGTGAGACTACACAGTAAATTCCAGGTCAGTCTGGGCTAGAATGAAACCCCACCTTGAAAAAAAAAAGGCACTTGCTTCCAAAGCCTGAAGGCCCAGGGTTTGATTCCCAAGTACACACGAAAAGCCGGATGCACAAAGTGGCGAGCATATGTCTGGAGGTCATGTGTCATGGCAAGAGGCCCTGGTGCCTCCACTCTCTGACCCCTCCATCTCGCTCTCATATTGGGGGCGGGGGAAGGGCAGGCGTGGTGGCACATGCCTTTAAGTCTAGCACTCGGTAGGCAGAGGTAGGAAGATCGCTGTGAGTTTGAGGCCACCCTGAGACTACAGAGTGAACTTTAGGTCAGCCTGGGCTAGAGTGAGACCCTATCTGGAAAAAAAAAACAAAAAAACAAAACATAAAACCTTGTCAAGTTGACAATGAAGGATGTTAGCCATTACACACCATTCTGTGGTGTGATAAAATCTTACGTGGTCTCATCCAGAGCACAAATCATCCCTTTGTCCAACACAAGCCCATTATACATGCCACCCATTCATTAGTCTGTTAGTGACTGTCCAGCTTATCAGATCAAGTGTCACTGGATGGGTATTGCAGTGTAAATGAACACAATGGGTTCACATCTTGTTGAGTACAAAACAAATATGTAAGAGTAGAGAAAAGAGGGCTGGAGGGATAGCTTGGCGGTTAAGGCGTTTGCCTGCAAGGCCAAAGGACCCAGGTTCGATTCCCCAGGACCCACGTTAGCCAGATGCACAAAGGGGCGCACGCATCTGGAGTTCGTTTGCAGTGGCTGGAGGCCCTGTCGCGCCCATTCTCTCCCTCTCTCCCTCTTTCTCTGCCAAATATTAAAAAAAAAAAAAAAAGAGTAAAGAAGTAGGAAGAGAACATGGTAGTGATTCTCAAAGCAATGTCTTCCTCAAACAAAGGAAGTCCGGGAGTTTTATTCAGTGAGCCTACACTTAAATGGAAAAGCACTTTCGGGTCGGGGCAGACACATGCCTGAGCATGCTCGGTTTAAGATCACAGTTCAAGAAAGATAAACACATGTCTGAATTTCTGGGAGAACTTATATATATATATATATATATATTTTTTTTTTTTTTTTTCTAGCGTTTTAGCTGAAGCAGTAAGAAAGGACACTTAAATAGGTCCCTGCCTCAGTTAGGGACTACCAGCGTTGGTCACTGGCTTCCCTTCTATGGCTAACCACACAGCAAAACAAAACCTAAGGGTTATTTAAGTTATATGCTGAGGGCTGAACTGTGTTTGCAGTGAATAAAGGCCCTGGTGGGCCCATTCTCTCTCTCTTAAATAGTTATTCTATGATTGGCAGCAACATGAATGTAACTAGAAGACATATGGAGTGGATTGTTAGGTACAGAAAAGCATGTGCTATATATCTGTAGAAGCTAGAAATTCAGAGAGGTTACTAGAGGCTTGGGAGAAGATAGAGAAGATAATGGGTATCAAAATATACTTAGAGGGGGGGCTAGAGAGATGGCTTAGTGGTTAAGCGTTTGCCTGTGAAACCTAAAGACCCCGGTTCAAGGCTCGGTTCCCCAGGTCCCACGTTAGCCAGATGCACAAGGGGGCGCACGCGTCTGCAGTTCATTTGCAGAGGCTGGAAGCCCTGGCGCGCCCATTCTCTCTCTCTCCCTCTATGTGTCTTTCTCTCTGTGTCTGTAGCTCTCAAATAAAAAAAAAATGAACAAAAAAAATATACTTAGAGGGAAGAAAGCAGTTTTTATTTTTTGGTTTTTAAAATATTTTTAAATTTTTTTTATTTATTTGGGAGCGACAGACAAAGAGTCAGATAGGTAGAGAATGGGTGCACCAGGGCCTCCAGCCACTGCAAACGAACTGCAGACACGTGCGCCCCCTTGTGCATCTGGCTAACGTGGGTCCTGGGGAATCGAGCCTCCAACTGGGGTCCTTAGGCTTCACAGCAAGAGTTTAAGCGCTAAGCCATCTCTCCAGCCCTATTTTTTTTTTTTTTTTGAGGTAAGGTCTCACTCTAGCCCAGGCTAACCTAGAATTCACTATGTAGTCTAAGGCTGGCTTTGAGCTCACAGTGATCCTCCTATCTCTGCCTTCTAAGTGCTGAGATTAAAAGCATGCATCACCATGCCCAACCTTCAATATTTTTTATTTTCAAGCTGAGAGAGAATGGGTGTGCCAGGGCCTCCGGCCACTGCAAACAAGCTCCAGATGCGTGCACACCTTTGTGCATTGGGCTTTATATGGGTGCTGGGGAATCAAACCTGGGTCATTAGGCCTCGCAGGCAAGCACCTTAACCACTGAGCTCTCTCTCCAGACAGAGCCACTGCAAATGAACTCCAGACCCATGTGCCACCTTGTGCATCTGGTTTATGTGGGTACTGGGGAATTAAACGTGGGTCCTTAGGCTTCACAGGCAAATGCCTTAACCATTAAGCCATCTCGCCAGCCACAAGACAACTTTTTGAATGATAAAAGATCACCACACGAAGGTATAAAAATCACACAGGTACTTAAACCACAGGAACCAAATGCCAACAGAATTAAAGGAAGGAATGGATAAAGTTAGAGAAGACAGGAAAAGGGAGACCACAGGAAACCAAAACAACTGAAGTTCAAGGAGGAAAGACAAGTGTGAAGCAAGAAGTGGAGGGTGGAGCTTAGGGGTGGACTGGTCCCCCAAGGGACACCTGGAGCTGAGGACAACTCAGAACGGCCCAGGTAGTGGCCTGAGGCCATCCTGGGGGGAAGAGCTGGATAGGAGGTTGAACCAGGGGCACCATTGAGCAGTGGGACACTGAGTTCCACCCAGGAGTTCAGAGGATCTTGTGGATCTAGATCAAGTAGCTCTAGATCAAGTGGATCTAGACCCACTTGCCAAGTAAGTTGCCCTCTCCCAGAGCTTATCTTCCCCACTCCCTCCCAGGCTGGATGAAACAGGCAGCCGAGGCAGGAACTTGGTGTCTCAGGCCTTGGCAGTCGCTGTGCAAGGTGGCAGGAAAGAAAACCTTATGAAGTAACGAGCTGTGCTTCTGGGGCGCTGGCTTAGGTTTATGGAGCTGGGTGCCTGGATTCCACGCGCGTGCGTGCACACACACGTGGAAGTTTGTGGTCAGATGACGCACACCTGATCTTAGTCACTAGTCACAAGATGTTCTTTAGTTCTGCAAATCTCAAGAAAAACAGTGATTATTTTTGTTAAGCATCATTAGTTCCTCAGGCGTATTCTTGTTCCTGATTAGTTTCTGTGCAGTTCCTAACACATTATACCATGGACAGGCTAGAGCAGGTAGCGAGCTGCCCCGAGGCCCTGTTGCTGATCACCAAGCACACAGTAATGAAAGAAAGCATACTTCACCTCCTGACTGAGAAAGACAAGGATCAGGTGAAGTGAAATATGGAGTTAGGCATGTTAAGAGGAGAAAATGAGCTTTTATTTTTTATACATTTTATAGCCCAGGCTGACCTGGAATTCACTCCGTAGTCTCAGGATGGCCTCGAACTCATGTGATCCTCCTACCTCTGCCTCCCGAGTGCTGGGATTAAAGATGTGCACCATCACACTCAGCACATCTTTTTATTTTTTAATTAATTAATTTATTTTTTAATTTTTTATTTATTTGAGAACGACAGAGACAGAGAGAAAGACAGGTAGAGGGAGAGAGAGAGAGAGAATGGGCGCGCCAGGGCTTCCAGCCTCTGCAAATGAACTCCAGACGCGTGCGCCCCCTTGTGCATCTGGCTAACGTGGGACCTGGGGAACCGAGCCTCGAACCGGGGTCCTTAGGCTTCACAGGCAAGCGCTTAACCGCTAAGCCATCTCTCCAGCCCTTTTAATTTATTTTTTATTTTTTTTAAGAACTCCAGACATGCACGCCCCCTTGTGCATCTGGTTTACATGGGTCCTGGAGAATTGAACCTTGGTCCTTTGGCTTTGCAGGCAAGCACCTTAACCGCTAAGCCATCCCTCCAGCCCTTTTAACTTATTTTTAAGGTAGGGTCTCACTGCAGCCCAGGCTGGCCTCAAATTCACAGTGATCCCCCTACCTCTGCCTCTCGAGTTGCTGGGGTTAAAGGCGTGCACCACCACGCCCAGCTGAGGGGACCCTGTCTTACAGAAGGAGGCTCAGAAAAGAGCCAGTTTTCTCAAGATGGTCGGGCAGGGCCAGGCCAAAGCCGCCTCCTGGAGCTCCAAATCCATGACTCTGTTTGCCCTCTGTCAGACACCCACCCACCCTCACCCAACTCACCCACCCTGGTGTAACAAACAGCGTGGGCCGAGAGGAAGAGGCACCGGGTTCCCAAAGCCTGCACACACCTCAGCCGGTATGAGGAAAACAGAAGCACTGGCCTCCACGGCTCTAGTGGGACCTGTGCAATGCTGGAGAGCTCCCCTCTCTCTCTTCCTCTCTGCAATTTAGCATCATCCTTGGGTCCCCATTTGCACATCCCGGCATCCCATCCCACGTGGTCCTCAGAGAAGGCGAGGAGGCCCCGTTAGCCCTGAAAAGTTGGTGTTTCCAAAGTCCTTCCGTTAAAGTGTGCAGCTTCTCCCAAACAGGGAACCCTGCGAGCTGGGAAGGCAAGTCCTGCTAGAGCAGAAACTATGGCCTTTCGTGACGGTGTCTGCAACGTGGCTCACAGGACAGTAGGTGTTCAAGTTGGCTGCACTGCTTGTGGTGAACTGTAGACCCAACTCTTCCTCTCTGTACACAGTGATTCTCCCCTGCCCCCCAGCTTCCAGATAAATGGACAGAAGTCTTGGCAGTGGAAGGAGCAGGGAGCCAGAGTCATTATTCCCCCCCACACCCCGCATCTTCCTGCAGGCTGGCAAGCAGCTGCATTCTTCCCTGCAGGGTGCAGTGCCTGGGGATGGCATCTCCTTATGCTACAGACACTCCCCCCCCCACCTGCTCCTGCCCCTTCAAACCCAGGGCTGGTCTCAGCTGTACCCCTCACTGGTTTCCCTTATGCACAGAGCTCTGTAAATAGGTCCCTGGACAAATTCTTTTATTTTCTGGCACCTGCTATCATGACCCCCTGCCAGAAACTGGCCAGATCCAGCACTTAAAATATTTTTTTTTGGAGACATTGGCTGGAGAGATGGCTTAGCAGTTAAGGCATTTGTCTGCAAAGCCAAAGGACCCAGGTTCGATTCCCCAGGATCCACGTAAGCCAGATGCACAAGGGGACGCATGCGTCTGGAATTTGTTTACAGTGGCTGGATGCCCTGGCGCACCCATTCTCTCTATATATATCTGCCTCTTTCTCTAATACATAAATAATATTTTAAAAATGTTTCCTTGGGCTCTTTTTGGCTGTTCATCCCTTCTGAATCTCTGGGTCCCTGATCTGGTAAGCCCCTACTCCCTTATGGACCCTCCATCCCTCCTGCCTTCCACATGGCAATGAGCTCTCTGCACTTCCTTTTTTTTTTCTCTC
Organism: Jaculus jaculus; assembly: GCF_020740685.1. Taxonomy (NCBI): domain Eukaryota; kingdom Metazoa; phylum Chordata; class Mammalia; order Rodentia; family Dipodidae; genus Jaculus; species Jaculus jaculus. The sequence goes on from NC_059118.1 coordinate 16,807,845, forward strand.
CCCAACATAGGGTCTCACTCTAGCCCAGGCTGACCTAGAACTCTGTAGTCCCAGTCTGGCCTCGAACTCAACAGCAATACTCCTAACTCTACCTCTCACGTGCTAGGATTAAAGGTGTATGCTATCACACCTGGCATGTATTTCCTTCTCTTTGGTTGTAGTTCTCTCCCCCCAGCTCCCCAGGTAGGCTCTAGATGTAGCCCAAGCTGACCTGGAATTCACTGTATAGTCTCAGGCTGGCCTCGAATTCATATCGATCCTCCTACTTCTGCCCAGCTACTTTCTTCTCTTCATCTAATAATCTAAATTTGGAAAGAAAAAAAAAAAAACTTTCCCCAGGCTGGACAGATGGCTCAGTGGTTAAAGACGCTTGCAAAGCCTGAAAACCTGGGTTTAAACCCCCAATACCTACATAAAGTCAGATGCACAAAATGGCACATGCATTTAGAGCTCGTTTACAGTGTCAAGAGGGCCTAGCATGTCCATACTGTTTGCAAATAAATAATCCTGCAGGCTTCCAGCCTGGGATACCACATTAACGCAGGTGGCCCCTGCTGTGTGCCCAATTGCCTCTGCCCTTCTCCCCAGAGGCCAGCCACTCAGGAAAAACTAGATCTCAAGTATCTAGTCTAACAAGACAAGGCTCTTATCACACCTGGGCTTAGGGTCTAACATCTGAGGAAGGCAGTCAAGCTTGTGATTGGGTCTCAAGAAGATGAGGAGATAGCTCAGTGGTTAGATGCTTGTGCTTGCAAAGCTTAGGCTCAATTCCCCAGCCATCCATGGAAAGCTGGATACAAAAAGTGGCACAAGCATCTGCTGACATTTGTTTGCAGTGGCAAGTGACCCTGGCATGTCCCCCCACCACACAACTAAAAAAATAAAATATTTAGAGATGAGGCTGCTGGAGAGATGGCTTAGCAGTTAAGTTGTTTGACTGCAAAGCCAAAGGACTTTGGTTCAATTGCCCAAGACCCACGTAAGCAAGATGCACAAGGTGGTGCATGCATCTGGAGTTCATCTGCAGTGGCTGGAGGCCCTAGTGGGCCCTTTATGTCTATCTGTCTCTCTCAAATAAAAAATAAAAAGGCCGGTGTGGTGGCACACGCCTTTAATCCCAGCAATCAGGAGGCAGAGATAAGAGGATCACCGAGTTCAAGGCCACCCTGAGACTACATAGTGAACTTCAGGTCAGCCTGAACTAGTGATAATTTACCTAAAAAAAAAAATAAATAAAAATTTAAAAAAGATTAAAAAAAATAAAACGAGATAAGGGGGGCTAGGGAGATGGCCAAGTGGTTAAAGGCACTTGCTCACAAAACCTGACAGCCTGGATTCTATTCCCCAGTACCTATGTAAAGCCAGATGCACAAGGTGGCACATATATCTGGAGTTGGTTTCAGTGACAAGAGGCCCTGGCACATTCATTCATTCTCTATCTCTCAAATAAATATTAAAAACAAAAGGGCTGATGTCGGGCGTGGTGGCGCACGCCTTTAATCCCAGCACTTGGGAGGCAGAGGTAGAAGGATTGCCATGAGTTCAAGGCCACCCTGAGATGACATTGTTAATTCCAGGTCAGCCTGGACCAGAGTGAGACTCTACCTCGAAAAAACAAAAAACAAAAAACAAAAAAACAAAAAACAAAAGGGCTGGAGATGGCTTAGCAGTTAAGGCGCTTGCCTGTGAAGCCTAAAGACCCAGGTTCTAGATACACAAAGTGGTGCATGCATCTGGAATTAATTTGCAGTGGCTAGAGGACCTGGCATGCCCATCCTCTCTCAAAAAAAAAAAAAAATACAGGGCTGTAAGGATGGCTTAGCAGTTAAGGCATTTGCCAGCAAAGCCAAAGGACCCAGGTTTGATTCCCCAGGACCCACGTTAGCCAGATGCACAAGGGGGCACATGCATATGGAGTTCATTTGCAGTGGCTGGAGGTCCTGGCATGCCCATTGTCTCTCTCCCTCTTTCTCTGTCAAGTAAATAAAAATAAAATACTTAAGAGCAATTATAGACAAGGGACTTGAATGTTCCTGTGGCCAACGTTCACTGTGTCCCAGTAGCACTGACCTCACTCATGGGTGGCAATGGCAGCATGTTAAGGCTCCTTGTGAGGGTTTAGAGGTAAGTCAGAGTTTAGAGGTAATAAGGCTTCAGTAATTGCTAGTAACCTATGGGTACCTTCCCTCTACCATGTGCCCTTCCAGCACCTTTGCAATAAATTTCCAAGTCCCGCTTGGAGTGGTTCTTTTCCTACTGGCCACTACTCACTGTTACATGAACTCAACTTTGTTTTTTTTTTTAAAGTAAAGTCTTGCTCTAGCTCAGGCTGACCTGGAATTCACTATGCAGTCTTAGGCTGGCCTTGAACTCACAGCTATCCTCCTGTTTTAGCCACCATAGTGCTGGGATTAAAGCCACCATTGATTTTCAAAAGCCCTCCAAACCCAGGAAACTTCAAGCTGCTTCAGATGTTCTACACTATGGCCAGGAGATGGCAGTATCACACCATGCTCACCACATAACTCACTGGACTCCGGACACCAGCAGCCGACCAGATCCAAGCTTCAGGTTCTCTGTGGGAAGTAGCTAGCTAGCCCACCAGTCATGGTCTTGAGAGCACATGTCAGCCAGATGACTCAAACACTTAGACGACCCCATCTTAGAGTCAGCCAAGAAAAGGTGTGCCTGAGGATGACCACCCAAAATTTGGGGCCATTATGGGTTACAAAGTAAATTCAAAGTCATCCTGGCCTAGAGACCCTGCCTCAAAAAAAAAAAAAAAAATGAGGGCTAGACGGATGGCTTAGTGGTTAAAGCGATTGCCAGCAAAGCCAAAGGACCCAGGTTCCATTCCCCGGTACCAACACACACACACACAAAGGTAGCACATGCATCTGGAGTTCATTTGCAGTGGCCTGGCATGCCCATTATGTATTTGCTTCTTTCAAATAAATAATTTTAAAAAATGAAATGAAAATATAGACTGCCTGGACGGTTACTTGGATCATTATTCCAATATTTAAATTGGTGAAATCTCTTATTTATATGCAAGCACACAGAAATAGAGAATGGTGCATTAGGGAGTCTTGCCATTGAAAACAAACTCTGGACATTTGTGCTACTTTATGCATCTGGCTTACACGGGTGCTACAGAATCAAATCCCAGGCAGTCTGATTTTGCAAGTGCCTTTAACCACTGGGCCATCTCCCCAGCCCTCCACCCTTGAACTCACAGCCATCCCCCTACCTTAGCCTTTAGAGTGCTAGGATTATTGGCATGAGCCACCACACCCAAGCTGATAGCTATGTGAATACAGCAAATCTTAAATTCTTTCAAGAGCCTCAGGTAAAAATGGGAAACAACAAAAGGTCCTCTGTCTGCCAATAGGTTTGTGGAAACAGGTAACGAGGGGCACACCTTTGCAAACTTGGCAAGAAAAAGGAAAAGACAACCAAACTGAGTTATAAAAAATACTCTACACATTGGGCTGGAGTGGCTCAGCAGTTAAGGCATTTGTCTGCAAAGCCAAAGGACCCAGGTATGATTCCCCAGGACCCACATAAAGCCATGTGTCTGAAATTCCGGTGCAGTGGCTACAGGCTCTGGCACACCCATCCTCTCTCCACTCCCCTACTCTCAAATAAATGTTTTTAAAAAAATACACTACATTGAAATTGCAGTCTAGACCCAGGTGAGCAATCACAATGCCCTACTGGCACTGGTATTTTTGGCCATTGAGTTCGAGGGAAGACTTACTTATCTTAGTTGGTAAGACTTTTTTTTTTTTTTTTCTTGACACCTTTTTATCAGAATGTTCTGAGTGAGCAGTGAAAGGGAGTGACTGAGCACATCCAGTACTCACCCTCCAGCAAGCACACGCCCAGGCGGGCAGGCAGTTGGCCTTTGTCTCCCAGGAGCCCTCACTCGCTACAGGCCTGCCGAGACCCAAGCCCGTAGCACAGGCACGGCTGCCACATCCCTGTGGTTTTGCCCAGAGCTGCTTCCCTTCCTGTACTTGTTTGAAGTCTAGCCAAGACCTCATTTCCCCACCAGCACAACTCTGCTCTGAGACTGTCAACTCCACACCAATCACGAACATTCTAAAGTACTTTTTTTTTTTTTTTTTCCGAGGCAGGGTTTTTCACTCTAGCCCAGGCTGACCTGGAATTCACTATGGAGTCTCAGGATGGCCTCGAACTCACAGTGATTCTCCTACCTCTGCCTCCCATGTACTGGGATTAAAGCCACCACACCCGGCTATTTTAAGGTACTATTAAAGCACCTGTCTGACACACCTACTTGAAGAACTGAAGTTCCCATGCTTCCAAACGAGGGCCTGGCTGCTGCCTTTTATCTCTGACTGCGGCTCCCCATGTCTGATGGAGATGAGCAAGGAGGGACAGTACAGCCAGAGAACAGCAGCAGCGATCACCAGAGCACCAGCGTCAAAGCCAGGGTGGCTCCTGCAGTCCTGGGGGTGACTTCAGGGCCAGCCGGGAGGAAAGAGGACTCCTAGAATTGTTTCCACTCAGCTCACCGGCAAGGAAGACCCCAAAAGGTTTTAGGCCTGTGGGCAGAGAAAGGACTCTCCGGAGTCACTGGACTACACACCGTAAGCAGAAAGCCTAGGCGGCAAGGACCCTCCACCTAACCTGTCTGTCAGCTTGTGCAGTGGCTGGAGGCCCTGGCGTGCCCATTCTCTCTCTCTGCTTCTTTCTTTGTAGCTCTCAAATAAAAAAATCTCACCTGCAGCTACAAACTGGGAAAAAACCAAAAATGAACAAAGAAGCCAGGCATGGTGGTGCACACCTTTAGTCCCCGCACTCAGGAGGCAGAGGTAGGCGGATCCAGGCCACCCTGAGACTACATAGTGAGTTCCAGATCAGCCTGGACTAGTGTGAGACCTACCTCGAAAAACCAAAAAAAAAAAAAAAAACCCACGAAGTAACCTCTGTACAGTCAGGCAGCTGGCTTGGGCCCAGGCCCTAAGATGGAAGGCAACAGAGAAACTAGGGTACCAGAAATGGGGCCATGGACCAGGACCCTTGAGACCCATGCTGACTCAAGTCACTCTTAACGATGCTGTACTTTCCCCAATTCCCTTCAAAACCAGTGGACCACGGAATGGAGACACTGCAACACAACCTGCCCAGAAAGACAAGGGACCCTTCCCACCTTTGGGCACCTTCCCCAGCCCTATCCTGCATAGAGTTGTCACTTCCTAAAAGCTTTGGCCCCAGCAGGCCCTGCTTATGTCCAGCCCTGCATTCTGAGGTCTTTTGTAGGGGCCAGCAGACCCCTCTGCAGGGGCACGCCCACACACCAGACTCCACACAGTGTGTTATTCTTTAATCAAGAGCTGCATCAGAGGCCGCCCCTCTCCCCAAGGGCCCCTGCAGCAGCTGACCCTCACCACTGGCTGCCTGGGAGGCAGGGGAGCCCTGAGGCAGCCAGCCCTGCCTGGGGCGCCAGTGTGCAGCAGCCTAAGAAAGGCGTTCATCTCTCAGCCCTTGGAAGTGGCAGCAGGGACAAGGACAGAGGAATCTAAACGGATGTCAAGGAGGATGGGTGAAGAGGACAGGAAGTGGGAGGGCTCTCCTCCTTCCTCTGTGATTCCTGATGTGACACAGGCCAGTGCTCAGGAACAGTACAGTCTCCCCAGGGGCCTGGAGGCCCTTCCAGCCACTCTCTGGAAGTCTTTAGTCCCCCAGCTCCCCGCAGGCTGGCATCACACAGGAAATAACTCATAGGGTCACTGGGCTTGGGGACAGATCACGCGACACCCAATGAGCCTCTGGGCCCTAGGCCTGCAAGGTGGGCCCTGCAGAGCTCAGGCTAGAGCCACCAGGAGACTAGAAGCCATCTTCCATTAACTCTGCTTGTCAGTCACTACAGGCATCTACGAAGGTGGTCTCTCCTTTGAGGTTCCAGGGCTGCCCAGGAGGTGCTGAGGCAACAGTGAGTCGGAGACCCCAGGCTCCTATAGATCTGTGACCTTGTTTTCCACCGCGGCCGCGATCTGCTGGAGCCGATAGCCCAGCTGCATCTTCTGGGCTGTGCCGTCCTCTTCCAGGGCAGTGATGATCTGAAATGGCAGACAGCAACAGAACTAGGGGAGGCTCCTCTGGGCCCCCCCACCGTCACTGGAGGAGACTGACACACTTCCTGGCATGCTGCAGCTGGGGGGGGGGGATAGGACCCAGAGAAAGCCAGCGAATGGCCTCACTTATGCCACGTGACCTCAGGACCTCACTGCAGGGGTGCTAACAGAGCAGCGCTGTGGCTTGCAGCTCAGGCTGGCTTCAAACACAATCCCCCTGCCTCAGTCTCTCCAGCATGGGACTCACAGGCAGGTACCGCCAAGCAAGAGTTATCAAGGATGGATTTCATCACTCAGTCCTGGCACACGCGTTCTGAGGGAAGGGCAGCCCGGCACTCGGTGGCCTTCCCATCCACCACACCCCCCATTCACCCCCCCCCCCCCGCCCCAGCAGGCCTGCTGCGGCCATCCCTGTTAACCCACCTGCCAACCCACAGCCTTCCCTGAGCCTGTGAGCCAAGAGCCAGGCAGGGAGTAGTGACTTAACAATGACCAGACCGACGTGGGAAACAGATACTGAGGTGACATGAACAATCACAGAAGCACCAATGGGGCTCCCTCCAAGGGAAGCTGGAGGGAGGCAGTGGTAGAGAATAGGAGCTACCTCCCAGCCTTTCTCCATGACAGGGCGAGACTACCATCCCTGGCCGTCCCGTGTTGTGTCTCACATCGCGCTGAGTGAGGCTGAGAGCCCAGACTCCAACCCTTGTGGATCCCTTCACTGTCACGCCACCATGGCCACCAGGCTGTGAGCAGTGAGGCAGGCGCCTCCATTCCTAACAACCACCACCACCTCCCTGTGCCACACATTCTCCCGCAGAGTGAACCGTGGGTACTCCGATCATCAGGTCCAGCCTAAGGTTCGCCCAGAAAGTCCCCTCATCCTGGGCCTGAACTCTCCTTCCCCTTGGTTCATGCACATAGTCCACTCTGCTCTATCCCCACAGAGATGGCCACAGCCATGCCTAAGCTAGAGACAGCCTTGGAATCTGGGGAGAGGGGGATGAGTGAGGGGCATGGTCAGGGCAAAGGTGGCAGCTGGGTGTACTCCACCACATCCCACATACCATATCCAGACCCTGGAAGATTGCCCTTGCTATTCCAACCACCAAGGCTAGGAGCCCTGCTGCGGAACCAGTACGGGGAATGGTGGGGACGGGGAAGAAGAGACCCAACATTACGAAACAGGAAACGTCCCTGAAGACCATCCACCTTGAGCCAGCAACCCAGACGCCCCTTGTCCAGCTCCTCAGCCGCCCAGGGTGCACTTTAATACCAGCCTCCCAGTCAGGGCCCGGGGCATGCCCACCTGATCGTAATATTTGTTGATATATTTGTAGAGTTCGTGCAGGGCCACTCGCGCCCCAAGATCTCCAGAGTGGTTCTAGGGAGAAGGCAGATGGGAGGTGAGATGAGGGTGTAGCTATCATGGGAAGAGGCCCAGTACCTCAAGGAAGGGTGAAAGATGTGAGGAAGAGACCTAAGAAGGAATGGGTCCTCAGGTGGGCGAGCAGGGCCTCTTCAGAATGCCCAGCTCGGGACAGGATGGGGCCGGGGCCTCGGTGGCAGAAAGAGACCCCAGGTCTACTTTCAGCAGGGCCTGGGATTTCCACTGGGACCCCGCCTCTCTCCCCCAGTCATGACTGTACCTGGACTCTCCTACTACCTCAGCAGACTACAGAGACGACAGGGCCGGATGTGGGCTCAGTGTAATTCGACTGCACCCACTCAATGTTTCCTAAAAAGTCTTCTGTGTCCCTTCCACGGGAATATCCTCTGATCCTCAGCTTCCCTGTCTGGATCATGGAGTGGACACCTCCTAATTTATGAAGATTTTTTTTTTTGGTTTGTTGAGGTAGGCTTTCACTCTAGCCCAGGCTAACCTGGATTTCATTATGTAGTCCCAGGATGGCCTCGAACTCACAGCAATCCTCCTGCTTCTGCCTCCCGAGGGCTGGAGTGCTGGGATTAAAGACGTGCGCCACCACGCCCAGCTTTTATCAAGCTTTTATAGAGACCAAATGTGGTAAGGCACCCATGAAGGATTTAGCATATACCTGCACCGGGTAAGTACAGCTGCTTCTGGTATTGTGATTGTGATCCTGACAGTCTTTGTGAAATACTGTTCATTAACTCCCGAAGTTGCCACCTTTGGGGCAGGGGGGCGGGCATAGGTGGAACATGCTATGCTAATACACTGAGGTAACATAACAGTGGAGGACGAGGCAGGCAGACCCTGACAGGCCCGGGACTGGATCCCGGCCCCTCCACAGACCACAAAGGCTGCAACCACCCAAGCCCCTGGCTGGGTCGGATTAAGTGGCAGCTGCCGGGACAAGCCCTCGGTTCACTCTGTGATGAGCCGCTCGGAGCTCCGGCCTTCCATGGTAGCAGCATCGTGAAGTTAGGATGATGGTGTGAGTGAGTCCTGCCCCAGACAGCTTCCAGGGCTGCTTGGGCACTAAGGGTTTCCCTACAGGGGAGTATGAAGAGGCCAGTACAGCTTGTGGACCATTCCAAAAAGCATAGAGAGAGAGAGAGAGAGAGAGAGAGAGGGAAGAGAGAGAGAGGGAGGGAGGGAGGGAGAGGGGAGGAGAGAGAGAGAGAGAGAGGCCTTACCCGGGACAGCTCAGCCAAGACCGAGTTCATCTCTTGGTCACTGGCAGGGACGGTCTGTCTGATGTCTGCGTAGTACCTGCCAGAAAATCCAGAACAGCAGCTGCTGGGCAAACAGGCCCGTAGTTCCCTTAGCCCACAACAAGGCGCGTCCAGGGCCTCGGCTACATGCCCACCCCAGCCTCATCACCTCCCCTCCAGACCCGCTCCCTTCCTCGGTACCTCTCCACCATCTGCTTGTAGCGGGGAATATCTCGAGCATACAGAAGCTTGTTGATGGGCGAGTCCTGGGTACCAGCAGGAAAGGGCCGTGCGGGAAGAAGGCAGAGAACTCGTTAGGGTGACCGGCTCCCCAGCAACTGCTTCTATCTTAAAACTAAAAGCCCCATATCCCGGGAACACCCTGGCCCCCAATTCTTGGCCAACCAGGGTGGTTGGTTGCCTTAGTCCACTTCCTTCCATTTATTTATTTATTTATTTAGTTTTTCAAGGTAGGGCCTCACTGTAGCCCAGGCTGACCTGGAATTAACTCTGTATTCTCAGGGTGGACTCAAACTCATGGCGATCCTCCTACCTCTGCCTCCTGAGTGCTGTGATTAAAGGCGTGTGTCACCACACCCAGCCTCATTTTATTTTAAATCAGCAAACAGGGGACAAAGAGATGGCTTAGTGGTTAAGGCTCTTGCCTGTGAAGCCTAAGGACCCAGGTTCAGTTTCCCAGTACTCATGTAAGCCAGATGCACAAGATGGTGCATTGTCTGGAGGTCGTTTACAACTGGAGGCCCTGGCGTGCCTATTCTCTCTGTCTCTTTTTCTCGCTCATTCATAAATAAATAAAAAAAGCAAGCTAGGCGCTAAAAAGATGGCTCACCAGTTAAAGCGCTTACTTGGAAAGTCTGATGGCCCAAATGTGATTCCCCAGTATCCACATAAAGCCAGATGCCAAGTGGTGCATATATCTGGAGTTTGTTTACAGTGACACTAAGCCCTGGTGTGACCGTTTTCATTCTCTCTCTCCCTTCTCCTTGCAAATAAATAAATACTAAAATATTTTTTAAAAATCAGAAAAGTAGGACTGGAAAGATGGCTTAGTGGTTAAGGCGTTTGCCTACAAAGCTAAAGGACCTCAGTTTGATTCCTCAGGACCCACGTAAGACAGATGCACAGGGTGGTACACACATCTGGAGTTTGTTTGTGGTGCCTGGAAGGCCTGGTGCACCCATTCTCTCCCTCTCTCTCTCTTTTCTCACTTTGCCTCTTTCCCTCTCTCAAATAAATAAAGTTTAAAAAATAAGAAAACAAGGACTAGAGAGATGGCTTACTGGTTAAGGGGCTTACCAGTGAATCCCTAAGGACCCAGGTTTGATCCTCTAGATCCCACATAAGCCAGATGCACATTGTGGGGCATGCATGTGAAGTTTGTTTGCAGTGGCTAGAGGCCTTGGTGTGCCTATTATCTCTCTCTCCCTTTCTCCCAAATAAATAAATAATTAAAATAAAATAAAATATGAAAAAAAATCAGAAAACTAGCCAGGCGTCGTGGCACATGCTTTTAATCCCAGCACTTGGGAGGCAGAGGTAGGAGGATCGCCATGAGTTCAAGGGCAACCTGAGACTACATAGTGAATTCCAGGTCAGCCTGAGCTAGACTGAAACCCTACCTCAAAACAAGACAAAAACAAACAACAACAACAAAAAAAAAAATCAGGAAACTAGCCAGGCATTGTGGTACATGCCTTTAATCCCAGCACCGTAGAGGTTAGGATTGCTGTGAGTTTAAGGCCAGTCTGGGACCACATGGGGAATCCCAGGCTAGCCTGAAATAGAGTGAGATCCTATCGCATTAAAAAAAAAAAAGGCGGGGTTAGCTGGAGAGATGGCTTAGTGGTTAAGCATTTGCCTGTGAAGTCTAAGGACCCTGGTTTGAGACTTAATTCCCTAGGACCCACGTTAGCCAGATGCACAAGAAGCGAATGTGTCTGGAGTTCTTTGCAATGGCTGGAGGCCCTGGCATGCCCATTCTCTCTCTGTCACTTTCAAACAAACAATCGGCCAGGCAAGATGTTATACACCTTTAATCCCAGCACTTGGGAAGCAGAGATAGGAGGATTGCTTCAAGTTCAAGGCCACCCTGAGACTACATAGTGAATTTCAGGTCAGCCTGGCCTAGTGTGAGAACCTACCTGGAAAAACAAAGTAACAACAACAACAAAAATCAGCAAACTGTGACCCAGAAAAATCATGTAGATTGTCCCAGATCACCTCATGTCTAAATGGCTGGGCTGGGATTTGATGCAGGGTCTCTCAAGTCAGAGCTCATAATTCAAACACACTCAGACACAGCCTATCCCACTGAGCTTCGTTCAGGTCCCACTGTCAGGACCTTTGCCTCATGCTAAAGCTGCTGGGAAGATCTAAGGTGGCACTGGACACTAGGACAAGGACACAGCCTGGGTTAGGATATGTGCTTTCTTCTCAACTCTCCATGGGTAACGTCGGCATTCCTAGTTTGGACGACTCATGAAATTTGCTCTTCTGCCGGAAATGGTTAGGCGTGGGAAAACTTGGCAAAAAACCCAGCCGCCACACAGCATCCTCCCTTGGAGGTGATCCCATGAGTCTTAACTGTGGCCCTGTGATTTTCAGCTATTATAGGCAGAATAAAAGCATGTGGAATGAAAGTGGTTCCCAGTGCGGCTGAAGAGATGGCTCAGTGGTTAAAGGCACTTGCTTGCAAACCCTGTGGCCTGGGTTCAATTCCCCAACACCCACATGCACACATGCCTGGCATTTGTTGGCAGGGGCAAGAGACCCTGGTGTGTGCACACGCGCGCACACAGAAATAAATATAAATATTTATTTATTTACTTATTTTGTTTTTTTCAAAGAAGGGTCTCACTGTGGTCCAGGATGACCTGGAATTCACTATGTAGTCTCAGGGTGGCCTCGAACACATGGCAATCCACCTACCTTTGCCTCTCAAGTGCTGGGACTAAAGGTGTGCACCACCATGCCAGCTTAAATAAAAATATTTTTAAAAGAAAAAGAAAATGATTCCCAGGGCTGGAGGGAGATCTCAGTTGCTAAGTGCATTTCCTGTGCAAGCATGAGGGCCTGAGAAGGCCTGAAGATTCAAGCCTTGGGATCAGCAAGAGACTCAGTTACCACAAGAAAAGAACAGGCGGGTGAGTAATGGAGAGGGAACCCGACAGTGTTCTCCAGCAGCTGCAGGTGAGACCACACCAACAGGTGCACATGTATACAACACACACACACACACACACACACACACACACACCACCGCCACTTCCACCAGCAGGCATGTCCACAACCTTTTAACACTGTGATACAACACTGTCATCTACAAAGTTCACACTCAAGAACTGCTCAGTGAAGCCACAAAACAACAAAAAACTTGCAAAAAACCTTTCCTTATGTTTTAATCAAGTTTAGGTTTTGTGTTGGGCCATATTCACAGCTGTCCTAATCCGATGTGGCCTGTGGAAAGTGGATTGGATGTCTCAAGAGATCACAGGTCAACCATAGCCCACGAGTCTGAGCTAAGCACAGCCTCAGTCACGGACCTGTAGAGGCCAAGGGGCCTGCCCCAGACACGCTGGGGACCCTGTATGTCACAGAACACTGTCCTTTTGACTTCCATGACAGCATACTCTTACTCTCAGCTCCTCCTCAGCACAACTTCCAACGCTGGCTTTTACCTTATCAGCAGACAGACACTTCCACCACTCCAAGAAGCCAAATCTGCCAGGCAGCCTGGGCCTGTTCTGGACACTTCTGATGGCCCCTAAACCCTTCAAGGTCACCTTAGTCTTCTGGCCTGAAGATCACATCATCCTCCTTCCTCCTCCAACCCACAGCTTATGCCTACCATGTACCCTCTTGCTGGCTTGAACTGGCCACTGCCTGCCCACAGGCCGGCCTAGCTCCCTCTGGATTCCCAGGCTCCCGTCCTCCCATGCAGAGCAGCCGGGATGCCCTGCCAAATTCAGGGTCAGGTCTGCTCACACACTACCCTGTTCCTGAGCCTTCTATGGCTCCCCGCTGCCCTTGGAGTTTACCCTCACCTAGACAGGCCTACTGCCCCAGCCTTCCAGCACTTTCCACCCCGGCCACTGCAGGCTGCACTTGCTGCCCACATTCATACTTCTACGTGTGAATGGGGACCCATCCTCTAACACGTGGTGACCTTCCCGGGAACCTTTGGGACGAAGCCTGACGTAGGGACGCCTCAGCCAGAGGCCACCCCTAACACTCTTCCTCTTTCCGAGGGCAGCCTGGAGGCCATGTGTCCACCTAGCACTGTCCACCTCCCCAGGACAGCCCAGCCCACTCACCCGGCCGAGCTTGTGGTCGGCGAGGGTGCAGGCATCCATGAAGGTCTGTGCAATGACAAGGAGCACTGCGTCCACGTTATCCGACGTCTGCACGTCGAACACGAACTGTGGGTTTTTGATGATATTGATCCAGAACCTCAGGGGCAAGCTGCAGGTGGGGGCGGACGTGGCCAATGAGCGTGAGGGCGGGGGCAGGCGTGGCCAATGAGCGTGAGGGCGGGGGCGGGCGTGGCCAATGAGCGCGGCGGAGGAAGCTGGCGGCCCCTCCCACGCCCCGAGCCCCGCCCCCACCTGTTGGTCTTCCAGATGTGGACGGTGTCCTGGTCGGAGACGCCATGCTGCTCGGCCTGCTCATCCAGCAGGTCGAAGAAGTACTTCACGGCCAGAGGCACGGGGCGGCCGGTGCCCAGAAGCACCTGGAACAGGTCGTCCACGAACTTCTGCAGGGTGCCCTGTGGGAAGAGGCGGCAGCAAGGAGGTACAGCCCGCCGGGGCCTCCCAGCACCAACCCGGCCAGAGACACCTCGTCACCCTCCCCTGGGAGAGCCCCACGCCACTCCACGGCCGGCCACGTTCCCCAGTGTCCCAGGGGCTCACCTTCATGGACAGCAGGCGGGTCAAGTAGATCTCGGGGATAGCCTTGGCTCGCTCCCGCTCCCCGCCCCGAAGGCTGCCCCTCCGAGGCCTGGGTGGCTCCGGCTCCTCACTCGGCTTTACCAGGTGCCAGGGTCGGATGCCCCCCTCATCTACATCCTCCAGCATTGGGGTGCCTGAGTCAAGACCCCAGAGCCAGGGTAACTGGGTCTTGCCAACTCTCCAGGAGTGTGTGTGTGTGTGGGGGGGGCCTGGCTGAGGCTCCTCTGGGGAGGATAGGAGCCCTCCCTCACCCCAAAGGATGTTCCCCATTACCCCAGGGCAAGGCAGGTGCCGAGCAACACAATGGGTAGAGGTACTCACGTTCTCCAGGGACATAATCCTGGTTTTCCCTGAGAACATGCTTGGTGAGGCAGGGGACAAGGGCCACAGTTGCTCCATCTGGGACCTGGCAACCACAGCTGGTGACCCTTCCTTTCCATCAGGCCCACTCCACCTCACCCCTCCTCCAGTGCTCCCCCACCCCCACCTTATAATGCTGCAGGGTGTTCAGGCGCCTCCACAAACCCTGCACCTCAGAAGTGACGTCCTCGTCGGAAAGGATGAGGTGACCAGCCACCCCGGACCGCCATTCTGCAGAGACAAGAGAGGATTTTGGTCCCCCTTCCCAGCGCAGCATCTCGTCCTACACAGGGGACCCGGCCCCTCGGTCAGGGGGCAACTCCTGGCAGCCTCTCCAAAGACCAGGTGAGAGCCCTCGCCAGCTCAGAGTGTGTCCTAGAGTCAGGCTCTGTGCCAACTTCCAACATCCCGCCTGCCCTGGGTGATCAATCATCCTGGCAGGGCCAATCTAGGCCCAGCACTATCTCAGCTCGCCAGGCCGCCCTAATCCCCACCCTCACCAACATCCAGGGTACGAGGGTCTGGCCGCTGAGCAAGAGGCACTCCTTTATAAAGCTGGTCCAGCATCTTCTCCTTGGCCTGGGAGATGGTATCACAGTCCAGAACCTTCACAGGTACACCCTGGGCCTCTCCAGCCCCAGGCCCCACAGCCAGAAGTGCATTCAAGGTCTGCACAGGACACATGGGAGCCATTGGGATTCATGCCACGTTCAAGATGACCGAGACGCAAGGCCAAGGACATGAGAAAGCCTGTCTCGGATCCCACCCAAATACTCAAGCAGTCCCCAATTCTTGTCTTTTCATCACCTACCTGTTGCCCCGCCCCATACAGTAGCTTCCCCCACCCTCTCTGTAAACGTTTATGCAGTGAATCAAAGAAACCTCCCCCCCCCAACCCCAAATGAGCATACAGTCCTCTTCACGCAGGCCCCGGGTACCTGGCCTAGCTCTGGTGCCTGGATTCCCCACCCAAGCTGACTGAGAAGCAGGTTTGACAGAGCTTGAGTGGGAACCCTCCAAAGGGACCCCTATGTGGAACCAACGGAAGGCGTAGGCAGGTCTGCAGTATGGCCCTGGCTTCAGAGGAAAGACAGCATCCCTGCCAAGATGGCCACAAAGACACAGAGACCCTGGCACAGCACAGATCCAGGACAGGGAGGGCTCCTCCCAGACGCTGCTGTGACTACTATAGCCCCTTCCTAACCCTGGCAGTCCACCAACCTCTCTCCTGACAAGCTAGTTTAAAAGACCCGTGCAGGCAGGGGGTGTAGCTCACTGGCGGTATGCTAGCCTATGATGTGGGAGTCCATGAACTCCCACCACGGTAAATAAAACACTCTCTCCTCTAGTAGGAAGCAAGGTCAGGTGGGCTGCACGTCCGGGCACAGACACTAGAAGCTAGTACCCCAGGCTGGGGGACCTGATCTGATATCGCCGGCTATACCCACACACGCCCTCACCAGGGGACGGTATTCCACATCCTCTCTGAGCAGGCGGTTGTCATTCAGGGTGTATTTGGCTTTGCCAGTCACGCTGTCCACCGGCCCCTTGTCCACCTGATGCTTAATCCCTCGAAAGAGCATGTACAGAGGTTCCCCCACCGAGTCCTGGGGGAATGCGGGCAGTGTAGTCAGGGCCCCTGGCAGGTGGCACGGGACATGACGCATGCCAAGGACAGGGTCAGGATGCAGGCTGCAGATGAGTGGGGACGGACTAGGTGTGTGTGTGGGGGGGGGTCCTCTGCTCTGGCACAAGTGTGCAAGCTCCGTGAGGGCTGGAGGCTTCGTGATTTAAAGGGCCCAACCCTCCCTGGCCAGGAGCTCTATGGGCCTGTGCATCCCTCACCCTCACAAAGGCATAGAGGCAGATGGACATCCAGTTGGTGAGTAGCTTCTCCACCACAGTTTCTGTCCTGGGATGACAAGAAAGCAAGGACCCAGGGTCATCAGCAGGCCTACGTGGTTCTACAGAACTCAGACCCAAGGCCCTGCCTCAGAGCCCGGCTCTAACTGCACACGGCCCACCCCAACCTTGACCGCAGACCTGCGCAACATCAGCTTGGGGTTCTTGGCCACATATTGGGCCACCAAGTCACTGAGCAAGGTGCGGAGGATGTCAGTGAAGTACTCCAGCTTCCCGTGCAGCGCGACAGTGAGCAGAGAGGCCACGTAGGCACGGTCCCGAGCCGAGAAGGTGCGCTGGCTCTCCAGGGTGTGGATGAGCTGGGGCCGGGGCAAGGGTTCAGAATCAGTGGGACGGAGAAGGCCAGCTTAGGCCACTTGTGAGTAAGAAGGGGGCAGCGGGTGGCAGGGGTGGGTGGGGCAGCACCTTGGTGAGGAAGAGCTTGCTGTTGAGCAGGTTGGAGAGCTGTCCCAGGCCCTGCTCCACGGTGGGTCGCCGGCTGTCGGGCACACCGAGGTCCCGGTGTAGGGGAGATTCCCGGTGCCCGGGGAAGAAGACCCTCTCTGCGTACACCTTGTAGTCAAGGAAAGGGATGCCACTGCCCAGGAGGTCACTGGTGAGGTCAGTCATCTCGGTCATGAGGTCTGGTGAGCAGAAGAGAGCAGGCTGGACGCGGGTCCCAGGTGCCGGGAGCAGCCTTGGGCGGAGGCCGCTCTCAAGGCCTCACCTGTGAACTCCTTCTTGCAGCGGTCTCGTACACTGCTCTCCAGATTCTCCAGCTGGATCTGAACTTTCTTATAATCCCTCAGGGCCTGCTTACTCTTCCTCCTGCTCAGCATCAAGGGAAAAAGGGACAGGCCTGAGGAGGCCAAAGTGACCAACCCTGACCTTGTTCAGCACAGTCTCATCTGGCCACGCCCAGCCCAGAAAAATTCAGGATGCCCTATCTTAGTGAGCCATGACCACCTAGCCCACGAGGTATTTTATCTAGGTGGTTTTTTTTTTTTTTTTTTTTTTTAATTAAAGAAATAGCAATTGAGACCATTTACTAAGAGAAAAGGACAAGGGATCAAGGGATGCACACCTTTAATCCCAGCACTCAGGAGGCAGAGGCAGGAGGATCACCATGAGTTTGAGGCTACCCTGAGACTACATAGTGAACGCCAGGTCAGCCTGGACTGAAGAGAGACCCTACCTAAAAAAGGAAAAGGGCTGGAGAGATGGCTTAGCACTTAAGGTGTTTGCCTGCCAAAGCCCAAAGGACCTCAGTTCAATTCCCCAGGACCCATGTAAGCCAGAGGCACAAGGGGGGGCGCATGTGTCTGGAGTTTATTTGCAGTAGCTGGAGGCCCTGACGTGCCCAATCTCTGCCTCTCTGTCTGCTCCTCTCTCTCTCATAAATAAAATGAATAAGTAAATAAAAATATTTTTTTTTAAAAAAGGAAAAAGCTGGGCATGGTGGTGCACGCCTTTAATCCCAACACTCGGGAGGCAGAGGTAGGAGGATTGCCATGAGTTCGAGGCCACCCTGAGACTACATAGTTAATTCCAGGTCAGCATGGACCAGAGCGAGATCCTACCTCGGAACCCCCCCCCCACACACACACCAAAAAAAAGGAAAAAGGAAAAGAAATAAAGAAAGAGTTTCCACCAGGCATGGTGGTGCATGCCTTTAATCCAAGCACTTGGGAGAGAGAGATAGGAGGATCATTGTGAGTTCGAGGCCAGCCTGGAACTACAGTAAGTTCCAGGTCAACCTGGGCTGGGGTGAGAACCTACCTCAAAGGGGGAAAAAAAAAAACAAAAACAAAAACAAGGGCTGGAGGGATGGCTCAGCGGCTAGGGCACTTGGCCTACAAAGCCAAAGGACTCAGGTTTGGTTCCCCAAGGACCCACACAGGCCAGATGCGCAATGTGGTGCATGCATCTGGAGTTTGTGACTTGAGAGCCCTGGCGTGCCCCTTCTTTCCCTCTCTCTCAAGTAAATAAAATAAAAGACTTAACTCAGCTAGACTCTTGTCCATGGCTTCCCTTGCCCCCAGGGGCGAAATGGATGGCTACACCAAGAACAGCTGGCCTGCAAAGCCTCCACAGAGCGTGTTTGCTGAGCCCCACTCTAGTCTGACCCTTCCTTATCCAGCCACAACTGGCTGCACCCACCTGTACATGAGGACAATGACGATGACACCCAGGGCCAGGAGGGAGGTGCCCACGCCCAAGCCCACTTGCGCTGCCACGGGAAAAGCTGCAGGGCTCTCTCCGTCATACTGCACGTGACCCAAGGAGAAGTGCAGATTCCCCATCTGCACCTGTGTGTGTGAGGAGTCACCTGTAAGCTAGAGCTTGGCGCGTCCTGAAACCCAGCCCTACCCCGGACCTGCCCACTAACCGTGAACTCGGGCAGGGCGTCGGGTGCCTCCCGGAGGGCATGGTGCCGCGGCAGGGGCTGCTCCACAGGGGGCTCGCAGTACAGGTGGTGCCGGGTCAGCGTCTTCACCGTGCAGGGCCCATCTCCTATCATGGCCACCACCTCCTCTTTAGACATTGCAAGGTCCAGATTCTCCCCCTGGAATACGGGATCACTGACGTGTTACCTGGCACCGTTCTCCAAGGCCGGGAGGGAGCGGTCACTCAGGTCCCGTCTCCTCCAGTGTGGAAGGGACGGTCCTCGAGGTCCCCACCACCTTCTCTGCCTCTCCTTGTTGTTCTACACAGTGACAAGTCTGGAGAACCTAAAACCGTTCCCCAGATCCTGCACAGTTCCCTAATTGTGAGTCACCCCCAGGTGGGTGATGCTGGATTAATGTGAGGCCTGCCCAAGTGCCCACAGACTAGCTAACGTGCATGTTACAACAAGGCCGTGAGTATGAGCCACACCGCTCAAGGAGGATCAGCCTAGTTACCTGCTATGGACCGTATCACCCAGCTATCTCATACGCCAAACTATTCAGACACCTGCGTGGAGGATGAGGACTGAGGGTACCAGTTAAACCCTCACCAGGAGCTAGAGTGGCACCTCCACCCCCACTGCACCCCCCACTCAATAGTCTCCTCGGGCCCTCTGGCCTTTCCACCTGACTCCCACCACTGTTATGCCAAGAGGCCCGAGGAAGGGCAGTACCTCCACGGAGAACACACTCCCAGGCTTGTGCCGGAATGGCGTGGTGGGGTCCTCGGGGTTGAGTGGGTGCAGGGTGGGGTCAGCCTCATAGGAGAAGGGTGTGGGGCTCAATGTTGTAAAGTCAAAGACCAGGCTGTCGAGGATAAACTCCACCTGGACCCAGGGGTCTTCAGGCAGGCCCGGGAGAGCAGGTGTGCGGCACGCAATGAGCTGGGAGGAGTTTACATGGCATGACCCCTCGAACTGTAGAGGAAAGATGAGAATGGGTCAAATGAGGCACCATGGGAGAGGCTGGCCAAAGATGGAAAGAACCTCCTTTGGTACCAGCCATTCACGCACGGCTACACACGGGTGAAGGAGGGATTGCCAGCTGGATGCAGATGTGAGCCCAGCTCATGAATGCTGGGTGACGATGGCTACGTGAGGCCCCAGGGGAACATACTTTATCTGGGACCACAGGGTGCTTCTGTCCAAGACCCCGGCCAGGCTGCAGCATTCTTGGGACCGCAGTCACTCGGATTCTTGGTGTCTGCACCACATCCAGATTCTGGCCATGGACCCATATCTCACGACCCCCACTGAAACACAGCCCATGAGGTATTCATGGCTTATGTGAACTGGGATCCACAGCACAGCCCAGTCCCAGCCAACTCTGCCCCAAACCTCATGGCCCCTTCTCCCTGCCCTCACCCCCCCCCCCACAGGAAAACCCTACAACCCCTCTGGGAGGGGAGCTGCAAAGACCTCCCTCCCACCCACAGCCAAGCTCTTGGCCCCACACCTAAGGAAGCTCTTGGTGGGGCCGACAGAAGTGATGTTGGGGTCTGATGTGTACTTGAATTGGCCATGCTCAAGACTCCGCTCAGTGGCTCCAAACCAAATGGTCACAGGAAGCTCAGCGGGCACGGGGTACGGGCTGGTCTCACAGCACAGCTGCTCAGATTGCTGTTCCAGCAGCCTGGGGAAGGAAGACAGAAGATGGGCCACCGTGGGGAGCTAGGGACCCATTCAAATTTTGGCTCAGTTCCTTTTTTTTTTTTTTTTTTACTGGCTGCAGATTGTATCAAGTGGCCCCTTCCCATACCCCCAGCTTCTGGAGGATCTGGATCTGGCCCTTCTCATGGGGCAGACTTGGCCTGCACCCTGTTGGCTCTCCTCAGCATGCCCGCCCCCTTCACCCATTCCCTGGAGCATGTGGATTTTTGTGGGATGAGGAAGGAAAGAGCACTTGCAAGTGACAAGGCTGCTCTCCAACTACCACCCGGGTATCTTCCAGTCGCCCAGTCAGGAGCTTGGAACCATGTAGGGTAAGGCGGGTGCCACCAGCTCTGGGGCCGTGGGCAGGAAAAATGGAATGTACTTTTGGATCCTGTGGAGAAAGAGGATGGGGACAGACACAGAAGCATTAGGCCTGAAATAGAGAGGCCATGGGACCCACAGACAGATAAGACAGCCCTGGGGAGCGGAAGAGTTTGAAGGCAAAAGCCAATGGGCTGAGAAGCGCCCACTGGCAGCTAAGGGTCGCTTGGCAGAAAGGCACCTGATAGGCAAAGTTGAGCTCTGAGACGCCGTGTCCTCTTCCAGGCACTTCCACAGTCACAGCACCGGTCACCTCCTCCCCGCTGGCCCCAGTGATGCACACGAGACTGTGGGCACAGGGCAGGCAAGGGGATGCCAAGCTACAACGAGGCCCCTCAAAGTGACCTGGCACCCCTCTGCCTGCCACACCGCCAGGTAGTCTCTCCCCTATTCCAAATGTAAGACAGACTGGCATCCTCTCTTGCTTTGGAGGGAACTCGTATGGCACACTAGGCTTTGGCATTTGAGAACTGATATTCTAAGTTTAATCACTTAAGCACAGCCCCGGAGACAGGCTGGAACAAGGAGTTTCTCTCTGTTGTGGTGGACATTTACAAAGAAGCCCTGTACAGCTGGGTTGTGGTGGGGCAGGTGAACTCATGAGAGGGCCTTCCCAAGCCCTCCGCCATCACCACGTGCACGGCACCCACTCCCAAAGTGGCAGAAACTTGAACTGGTCTTGAAAAAAAGAAAAAAAAGTTCCTGAAAGCCTCTAGTCAGATCGGGAGGCAGATGTGAACAGTCTAAGAAAATGCTGGTTCTTAGCCAGAAAACAGAAGCGTGGGGCAAACTAATTTCCAGAATGTGAAGTGTGCAGTGGCTAACACTGTCACAGTCGCCGCAAAGACTCTGGGAGGACAGAACAAGTGATGTATGAACGACCCACGGAGGCCCCAGCTGGAGTACATTTCAGTCACTTCATAAATCACTTCATAAATTGCCGACGGTCTCCGGGTTCTGGAATCATTAATAGGCTAGAATGCTTCTTTAAGTTGTCAGCCACCAAGCACTTGGAGGACAGCTACAGGCTCTCCCAAAGTGGTTCCTTGTTTAAAACACAGACCACGGGGGGCTGGAGAGATGGCTTAGTGGTTAAGCGCTTGCCTGTGAAGCCTAAGGACCCCGGTTCGAGGCTTGATTCCCCACGACCCTTGCAAGCCAGATGCACAAGGAGGCGCATGCATCTGGAGTTTGTTTGTAGTGGATGGAAGCCCTGGTGCGCCCATTCTCTCTCTCTCTCTCTCTGTGCCTCTTTGTCACTCATAAATAAATAAAAATAAACAAACACACACACACACACAGACCGCAGGCCCCTAAGACAGGCTTCCTGACCCACACCCCTGAGGGTGCAGTGGGAGATTGATTCTGTCACCTCTCCAGGTCACTCTGATAGTCAGATTTGGATCCTGCTGTTGTTGGTGGGCATCTCCTAGGGGATGTCCCACTTGTTTACCTATGGCACTCTATAGGTGTGTCACAAACACCCTTCTTGAGAGCTCAGCCAGGGCAAGGCTGGTGACAAGATAACGAAGGACCTTGCTTCCACAACAGCCAGGAATAAACACTTAAGTGAAGCTACCAGTCAGATCAACACCAGGCAATGTCCCTGCCCAAACAGGCCAAGAACCTACAGGTATGCACAGGAAAACCAAAAAGTGGGTGTTCTGGGATGGAGGGATGGCTTAGCCATTAAGGCGTTTGCCTGCAAAGCCAAAGGATCCAGATTCAATTCCCCAGGACCCACATTAGCCATAGGCACAAGGGGGCGCACATGTCTGGAGCTCGTTTGCAATGACTGGAGGCCCTAGTGCGTCCATTCTCTTTTTCTCTCTCTCTCCCTCCCTCAAATAAATAAATAAATAAATAAAGTAAATACTTTTTTTAAGTGGGTGTTTCAAGTTTTAATGACTATCCAGCACCAAGGCACCAACACCAGAAGGAAGGACAGAGGGAAGGCAGACAGATCAGTAGGGCTTGGGCAACCATGGTGCCCTCCTAAATGTTGGGCGCAGCCAGCTCACCTGCTGGAGACCTCATATTCCTGGGCATCCACAGCACAGGGCACTCCGGCCACCTTGACCATGTCCAGCACATCCTGTACATGTTGACCCAGGTTGGAGCCCCTGATGGTGACACGGGTGCCTCCATCGATAGGTCCAGTCAGTGGCTCGACCTGCTCCAGGACAAGGACGCTCACCTCTACCAACCATCAACCTCTGTGATCCGGGGATGGGGTGGGGGGGGCAGCCCCAGCCTCCCAGCACCCCCAGGGCGCAGGCACCCTCCCTCCGTCCCAGGGCAGCACTGAGGAAGGGACAGGCAAGCACGTCAACACACCGCATGGATAAGGGGCGCAGGGCACTGAGTGGCCACGGCTCCGGCTTCGCTACAGGCCTCCCGGGCCACGCACCGTGGAAGCTCCTCCTCACACCACACGCAGCCATACTGGGGCGTGGCAGTTTGGCAGCGGCTACAGTCCCCGTGTCCCACAGAGCAGTCATACAGTACCACTGGGAGGTAGCAGCAACAAATGTGACGGTCAGTGCCGGAGAAGCCCCTGCTACTGACGACAACCCGTCCCCGTGGCCCCTGGCATGGCTCACCATGAAGCCCATCAGCACTGTCCACGCGCAGGCCTCCAGCCCAACGCAGAAACAGCCCCACCTGGAGCTCTGGCTGCAGCGCGGCATAGCTAAACTGCAGAAATGAGAGTGGGGTCACAGCCTGGGGCCACAGGAGGCACCAGACCTAGGGCACGCATGCTCAGAGAGAAGACCAAAATGACCTCAGAGGTACAGGCTCGGCGGTCCAAGTCGGACTTTAGGGAACCCAGGGTGGAAAAGTTGAAGGTTAGAGGTGAACTATATATAAAATAGGGGCTCACTTAGGGATTTCAACTTAAAAGAGATCAGAGTGGGTACAGTGACCCTATGAGGCACATGGACATAGGTCGGAGGTGGAATACCCATCAGTTATCCGGGATCAGAGCTTGGACTGTGAAGAGTACGGCAAGGCGGGTGAGGTTAGTAACCAGCCTGTAGCCAGAGCTCTAGCCCACCCAGTCCCTTCTTGATCTGTACCTGGTGCTGCTGGCACGTGATATGGCACAAGGTGTCTGGAGGCGGCTGACACTCGACTCGGGCCTCAACTGCCACCTGAGTGCCCTCCAACTCCATCACGCATTCACTGTTTCTAGAGCCATCCTGGGGGCAGAGGACACGACTGTTTGGGTATTTCAGGGGCTGGGCCTTGTGAACTGCTCAGCTCCCCGGCACAGCCTGAACCGAGGTAGGGATCTGGGCGCATGGTCTCTTCCCACCCCGCAGGACTCGGGCAGAGTCTGTCGATAGCCCCCCCCCCCCCGACTGTCCACAGGGTACACACACCTGGAAGAGCCGCAGGTTCCTGCCTCGAAGCTGAACTTCTCGCCCCACGTGGACTGGCATCAGTGTGGAGCCCAGAACGCTCTCCACACACGGGCAGGAGCTTGCCCTCCGACTCACTTCCCCCTGAAGGCACCAAGAGCAAGGCAGTCTGTGGCACCCACCCTGTCCCCCCTCAGTCCTCTGCCTGGCTGGACCCCAGGGGTAAGGCCCTGCCGCCACCCTCCCGATGCAGATTCGCAAGGTGAGCAAACGGTTGCGTCTTCCCACGCCCTCCCGAGGCCTCCTTCCTGGGCTGGACCTCACCAGCTCCCAGAGCCCGGGGGTGTCGTACTGGTAGTCGAGGCTGGACAGAAGGATGAGGGGGGCAGGAGGGTCCTCGTGCTCTGCCGAGTCTCCATCACCTGAGAGGAGTGTGGCAGTGGAGAAGGTGGGCGTGTCACCCCCCGTCCACTCGTCCGCCTCGGGCAGCTCGCCTCCTCTCGTGAGCCAGTCCAGAACGGGCTTCGTGGAGCCAGTGGCCCCTGGGAAAGTGATGGCAGGAGCAGTGCCAGGGGGCTGGTCCAGGACTACCGTGGAAGGCAGGGCCTCAGGGCCAGGCTCTGCGGGGGACACTGCAGCTGCATCTGAGGGCAATGGGCGGGAGGCCAAGAGGTCCTCAGGTGTGGTCACTGGTCCCAAATCAGTGGGGACAGGGACAGCAGTTCCAGGTGTGGTGGGGAGGTTGGGAGGTAAGGGCTTCTCATGGACAGGTGAATCTGCGGAGGCGGGCGACGGTATTGGGCCAGGGCCTGCCCACGGCTCCCAAAGGCTGAGCAGGGAAGGCTTGGCCCTAGGCGGGACATCTGAGACTGTGGTTAAGGAGGGAGCCCCGGGCTCCACCGCAAAGGGGTTGGGGGTAGGGGTGGCTGTGGCTTTGGGGGCTGTGGGTGGGGAGGGGGTGGGTACATCCTCTGCAGGAGGGACTAGGGGGAGAAGCGGGCTCTGAAGGGGAGGCCGAGAAAGACAGGAAGGGTCACTCAGCAGGCAGGTGCAGGAGCAGGAGGCAGGCAGGCAAAGGGTATGTTAAAAGGAAAGGAGACCGAGGAAAAGAGAAACAAAAACATCCCATTAATTCTCCCAAGGAGAAACACAGAGGGCAGGTTCCGGGGGGGGCGTCTGTGCTGAGGCAGGGCACGCAGGCTACACCTCCTGCCACTCAGCGACAAATATCCTGTCCCAGAGCACGTGGGATGGGCGAGCATCTTTCTCCGGGGAGTCCACCACACACAGCATCCGGGCACTCAGGACAGAGCCTCGCGTGAGCAGGCAGGCACACAGACCCCAGGCCATCAGAAAACCCTCACCCTGGGGACCCTAAGTCCTACCACCCGCTCCCCACGTGCTCCATCTCAAGAGTCCCACTCACCTGTTGGCTCACAACCATGGGTCCAGCATCGCACGTGGTCTTGTGCGTGCAAAGGTGCTGCCAGACACACCAGTTACACCCCCAGTGGCTGCTCACGCAAGCCTGGCACCTGCGCAGAGCAGTGATGAGACAAAGGTAACCACCCAGGAGCCCAGGGCTGGGGACAGGCGGGGTGAGGAACTCACGGGGCGGATGGGCGGAGCTTGGTGACTGCCACACAGTCATAGAAGGACAGCGAGGCTGTGGCGATTACCACGGCACCGAATCTGAGCTCCACGCTCACAGAGACATGGTCTGCAAGGTGGGAGAGAGATCCAGAACTGAGGAGTTGGAAGGGCACTCAGACCCACATGGAGTGAGGCTAGCACCTAAATGGGGACAGAAACCTGGCCTCGAAGGACACAGAATGGACACTCTGGGGCATTGGGGGCCAGTGAAGAAAGACATTCACAGAAAAACGTCTATTCAGCACTGTGTGTCTGGGATTTACATGTTACCCCAGCCAGACCCTTAGAGGAAGACGGGAGCAGGAGGGGCTCCCAGGTCCGGGGCTGGCCCCTTCTCTCACCCACCGGCTCCTCTCTGCAGCACTGGGGCCTCGCTAGGGTCTGGGGAGGGGCACATCACACCAGAACCGATCGGCAGAGCAGGACTCTCATATTCCCCAAAGTAGCAGGAATATGACTCCCCTGGCCAAAGGGATGGCAGGTCTGGTACCGACAGGAAAACCTGCCAAGAAAGCCAAGGGTACACTTTGGGATCACTGGGCAGTTATGGGGGACCCTGTGTAGGCAGACACCAGCAACCTATATCCCCTCCCCCCCAAGCCTTCACAAACACCCTCTGCCCTTGACTGGTAACAGCTATCGAAGTCTAGGGCCCAAGATGAGTAAATTAGCAAGGCCATGGGGTATTTGATGCACCTGACACCAAACCCAAAGCCTCCACTAGGGCCCCGCCTGCTCTTGTCACTCACCTCCTTCCTGTCCTCTCGGCTGATGTTGGCAGGACTGATGGCTGCCACTCGCAAACAGCTTAGCTCTGACTGGAAGCTCCACAGCCACTTCTCTGGGCCCTGGCCCCTGGAACATTCTGACCGGCGACTGCACCTGAGGGACAGACCAGCACCTTATCATGCCCCTCAAGGGACACTGGGAGGTCACAGACTAGAGACACCTACAATTCCAAAGCCCTGGACACAGCCATCAATACGGACTGATGCCAGGCTCCTGTATCTACTCTGGCAGGGCACTGATGCCCAGGGTGGAAGGTAATGGAGGAGCGATGGGAGCATCCAAAGGTCAGAGGTTGATCATCAAGGGCCGAAGGTCAAGAATTACAGACACGACAGCTACTGTTCACGAGCAGGTGGGGCACTGACCTGCCGAGGAGCACGCACCACCCACAGTACGGGTCCCTGCGGGCAAGGCAAGATTCACAGTCCAGGTGCTGAGCACAGGGGGCCACAGGAACCTTCACAAGCTGTGACAGCAAAGAGGACCTGAGGCTGGCAATCCAAACATCAGTGGCTCACCCACATAAGAGTCCCTGGACCTGCCCAGAGACCATTCCCTGCCAGCACACGCCCAGTACTCACTGTCGTCTGGGTCATGACGTACAGGTGCTCAAAGGTGCCATCAAAGGTGAGGTCTCTGCTCACCGCAGATCCTGGCTGAATGCTCTGTTTAGAGTATGGGCCAATATCGCTCCCGGGGCCCAGGTAGACCTTATATGGAAGATCACACACAAGGTATGACACCTAGTCTATGGTGATCGACCATTCATAATTGAAGCAATGTACAAGTAAGAATTTCTTCCTGGGTTTTGGACGAGTGATTGCAACCACTCCGGGACAATGGTGGAGTAATTAAAAAACACCCAGATCTGTGAAGAGCAGCCCAGGACACCTCTCCCAGCCAGAGCTGGGATTTGGGGGCGGGGATGGGAAGTATGACATATACCACACATCCCAGCCCTGGTACTTCTCCTGGACTCACCCTATGCAGTTGTCCTTGACTGTCACCTAGGAAAGCAATGGTGTGTCCATCCTCCATGGTGACTGCCACAGCTGTTAGCTGAACCCCTGGAAACTCCAGAATAGGTGTGGCTTCTAAGGGGACACGGCTGGCCATGGGGCTGGGTGTATGGTCTGAACCACAGGGAAAAGCATCCGGGGTGTCCTAAAGGCAGACGCATCGGTAAGGCCCTGCCTGGATAACCTCCCCACCCCATTCTCTGTAGGCAACCTTCTCCCGGCCCCTAATCTCTGTACCAACCCTCCCTGACAATCCTGTTCTATGCAGCACCTCGCGTAGCCTCATCCTTAGCTTACTTCAGGACACAGACCTCCAGCTGCCCTAGAGTTTCCAGTGGCTCCTCCCCCTCCCCTTAAAAAAAAATTTTGGCATTTATTTATTTATTTATTTATTTATTTATAAGGAGAGAGAGAGAGAGGGAGAAGAGAGACAGACAGAGAGAATGAGAAGTGGTGCATCAGGGCCTCCAGACCCTGGAAAAGAACTCCAGACAAATAAGCCACCTCATCCATCTATATGGCTTATGTGGGTACTGGGGATTGAACTTAGGTCCTTTAGGCTTTGCAGGCAAGCACCTTAGCCACTAAGCCATCTCTTCAGCCCTCCTTCCCTTCTTTTCTTTTTTTTTTTTGTTTATTTTTATGTATTTATTCGAGAGTTACAGACAGAGAAAGAGGGAGAGAGAGAGAGAGAGAGAGAGAGAGAGAATGGGTGCGCTAGGGCCTCCAGCCACTGCAAACGAACTCCAGATGTGTGTACCCTTTGTGCATCTGGCTTACTTGGGTCCTGGGGAAGCAAGCCTCGAACTGGAGTCCTTAGGCTTCCCAGGCAAGCACTTAACTGTTAAACCATCTCTCCAGCCCTTCTTCCCTATCTGTGGCTCTATCTTCCTCCATTCCTTTCCTAAAGTTCTCACAGCTTTATCCCCTCACCTGGGCCTGTGGAATCTCATTGGCTTCGTCCCCCACTTCCCAAAAGCAACTCCTTCCCCTCTGTGCTCATCCTAGGCCATCGCTATACAAGTCCCAACGTCATCGTTCTCTCTTGCTCCAGAACCCAAAACAAGGTCTCATTCCAACATTCTACCCCTGCCCTAGGGGCCCCAAACAAGCGCTTGGCCCACCTCTGCAATGGCACTCCTTCAGCACCCCGGGCTCAAGCCCATCCTTACCACCTCGGATCCCCGTCACCCGGACGCAGAGGAAGCACCTAACACCCATAAACCTGACTGTCCCTCACCCCACCAGCAGCTTCCCTTCAGGCTTCCTGGACAGCTGCTGGACTGCACATGTCTGGCCAGTGGCCTCAGGAAAAGGGCAAAGGCCGGGACTGTGCCTAAACTCACCACTGGCAGCTGCGCACAGTCGGAAATGACGTCATAGGCAATGTAGGCCACCTTGGTCCCATTCTCAGCACGGCCTTCACGAGTGTAGCAGGCGTCTCGGGTGGTGTTGGCGAGCCGGTCCACCTCGTCCAGGGGGAAGGCGCAGAGCACAGAGCTGCCCGCCGCACCGGGAGCCGCCGCCGGGGGCCAGTCCACAGTGGGAGGAGCCGCTGAGGAGAAGGCTGCGAAGAGCACCTCCCCGTGGGTCACCTCCCGGGACGTGGCCACAGCCGCTGCCTGGATCAAGCCATAGCGGCCACCCTGGCAGGCCAGAGGCAATTCCACGTAGGAGTAGTAGTGCTGGTCCTGGAGGCACACTCGAGACACATAGGCGCGGAAAGCTCTAGAAGGGGCCTTCAGGTCTCGCCGCAGGAACAGGAAGTAGGCACTGGTCCCATGTGCAAAGGCACTCACAAAGTGATGGCTGTACTCAGAGAGGCGTCCCACTGCCAGCTTGGCCGTCTCCTCATAGGAGAAGGCGGTTTGGGGGTCTGGTGGACGCAGGGCCCGTGTTGTGATGGGTGGGATGCCGCCCCCTACTCCCCTGCTGGTATATCCCCTCCCCACAAATAAGAGGGGCTCCCCTGCCAAACCCTGGGCCACCAGCCCCACGGTGCTGACCGCAGGGTCATTAGCAGCTACGTACTGGGTGTCCCCAGGCCTCTCTGGCCGCAGTAGCAGCTGCCTGAGCTGTCCCAGGCTCCGGAGCTCACAGACGCCCTGATGGACACTCCCGCACACCACCAGGGCCTCCGGGCTCACCAGGAGCAGCTGGTTGGGATTGTTGGTAGGCTGGGCCTGAGGACATTCGTCGGGCATCACGGGCGGTAGGCAGTCTCTGCTGTCATTCACAGGGCCTGTGGACACCATGGCTTCCAGCTGCAGCTCAGGGCTCAGCTGGAATAGGAAGTTGGTAGCCCCTACATAGAGAGTGCCTGAGCTGGGGTCCCTGGCCAGGTGTTGCAGATGTGTGCCATTGGGAGTAAAAGCGGCTGGTGGAAGTGGCTGGAGGGTGAGGACGCATCCGGCCCAGAGCACCTGCAGAAGAACTGGGCCGAGGACAGGCATGGTCACCTGGTAGAGAGAGAGGTCAAGTGAGGCTCAAGTGGCCAACAGGGTCACTGGTAAGGAACGGGATGTGGTACTGCCAAATGCCCCTTCTAATCTGGGGGTGATCAGAGCAATTTTAGGCTTAGATGGCCCAGGGAGCTGCCGGAATCACACACGGAAACAAGAGACACTGATCCTAGAACTCAGCGCGCTCCCTCTTGCAGACACTACGCTTGAGGAAGAGAGTCCACCTGCCCCCGCACACCAGCTCTCCTTGCCCCTTCTAGGCCCTGCTCCCTGGAATCCAAGTGAGGGGAAAGAAAGAGGGCCCAGAATCCTCAAGAAGGGCCCCATCCCCCCATGGATGTCAGATTCCTGACAGGGAAAAGAAGGAAGGTGGTTTCATGGGTCACCGGCAAGTCAGAATAAGACAAGAGTTAGGTGCAAGGCCTTTTAGGCCAGGAATCCAGAAGGGGGTTATAACCGCCGAACCAACAGGCCACACTGGGAAGGGTGGAGACTGATGGGGTTGGGCCCCAGCTCAGGGTGCCTTGGGCAGGGGTGGGAGTCACTCCTTCCAGTGCCTTGGGGTGAAGTCAGGCTCACCTGGCAGGGCCGGCTGGATCAGTAGACAACTGCATGACCTGAGCGCGAGTCACCTAGCCGGTGGGGAAAGAGAAGCGTCAAGCTGGGGGCTGGGCAGCAGGCATATGGGAGCCCTGGGCTCCCCACAGTGGAGGCAGCACTGAAGTACCCCCTTCCTCACTGCCCAGCCTGCTTGTGGAGCCCAGCCCAGCCTGGCCCTCAGCCACCAAACACATTCCGCAGAGGACGCCTCCTCAGAGCCCACATGGGGTGGGGGAGGGCAGCAGAGCCAGGCACCCGAGGGGCCTGGGAAAGGTCAGCTAGAAAGAAGCCCCACGGCCAGCGGGGTCCAGTCAGGCCACCAGGAAGGGCCTCTCCCTTGGAGGTCCCTTTTCGACATTCTCCCCTTCCCACCCTTTGCTCAAATTCTGCCCCGTCAAGGCCCTCAGGTAAACACCCATAGGCCAGGGGCCTTCCTGGTACAAACGGGCACTGGCAGTTTCACACACCAAGATACATGCGCACCACCTGCCCTGCATGCATACGCCTCCACACAAACAAGTGGGCACTTACACACACACACACAAACACACCACACAGGTCTATACCTACTTATGTTCACATAACACACACAGACACAGCCCTATAGGAACCACCCCTCACACACACGCAAACACTCCGCACAAGTACAGGTCCTACCCACCCACCAGAGACGGAAACACAGCACCCAACTCTTGATACCCAAACACAGTTTCCTGGTTCCAGTGCTAAGTCCTACAGAGCCATGGGAGATAGGCCATCTCTTGCTGTTTCCTCTCCTTCCTGCAGGTCAGAGTAGAGCCAAGGCCCAGGGGATCACCCTGAGGAAGTCACTGTGCAGGGCTGTGCCCCTCAACCCCAGAACCTCCCAAACTTTGGGAGCCTGCTCTCATCCTGCAGGCCCCAGCTGAAACTCCTGAGTCCCAGATCCAAGGAACCATAGCAACACTATTCTCCCCCTCCCCCCCAAAAAAATGCCAGTGGTCCCCAAGCAGGAGCCCAAAGGCTGGTGAGGTGCTGGGAGAAAACATGCATCCCTGACTAGGGAACATTTTCTTTACTTGCCTATGCCCAGGCCACGTTGCCCAGCCCCTCCCACCACCCAGCTGCCAATGGCAGAATGTCCCAAGGGTTTGTTTCCCTGGGCCCAGGGTCAGTTCATCGGAGCAGAGGCCTCAGCGGGGCACTCCTGAGGCTGCCCTAGCATGAACAGGGCTGGGCACAGGGTTCAGAAGAGCATCCAGCAGCCTGGTGGGGAGCAAGGACACTGTGGCCACAGCCCGGTGGGAGCAAGGGGGCCACGGCCACAGCCTGGCTGGGCACTGCTCCCAAAATAGCTTGGGGGTTTCCATTTTTAGTGTGTAGAGAACAGGGCAGCTCTATGGGAGCAGGAACAAGGCTGCCTCTGTTTGCCACCCAGGGGAGGAGAGGGGGAAAAAGAGGCGGCAGGCAAAGTCTTGAACCCGGCCAAAAGCCCAGGACTATAGCAAGGCCAGGCTGCTGAGAAGCCCCCCCCCCCCCGCCACCCCCAACCTTGTTTCCAAGGGATGGGGAGGCCAAATTTCTTCCTCTGGGAAGACAGAAGCCACCTCCTGTGCTTGGCTACTGCTCACCCCTCCTACCACCTCAGGCCAGGGATGGGCCTTGGGCACCGGGTCTCATAATGAGACCAACTTTCACTGTTTCATTTGCTTGTAAATATTTGCTCAAAGCCTACTGCATGCCAAGGTTCTCCGGCCCTCAAGAGGCAACAGCAAAACCACTCCCCAGATGTGAAATCATAACTGGTTGAGGGGAACACAGGCAGATAGGCTCCTAGCCAGGGCACACAGGTCAGAGGCTAACCCACTCTAGGGAACTATGCCAGGCATTTTCAATAGGCCTAACAGCCCTTCCCCACATACCATGGGCAGGGGGAGGAGAAAACGGGGCAGCAGCATTTTCTCCTCCGTGCCGGCACACGCATTTCATTTTCCCTCTGTTACAGACCACACAACAGTCCCTAGTCCATCCCGTCTACGAGGGCCTCGCAAGATTTTCTTTAAGCCGGATGAAGCACATTCCCCACCCCCACCCCGGCAAGCTTTTGGGGGACCCCAACATAAAAGGTCGAGCCCCTCCAGTCCACATCCTCCCCCATGCATGCCCTTCGTTCCTGCTGAACTGCAGGCTCATTCCACTCCTCCCGGCCATCACAAGGGCTGTGTTCTGCTGCCTGGAATGCCCACTCCCTCTCTATCCCATTACCTCCCACACCCAGCCATCACCTCCCGGGGGAGCCTTCCTAGTCCTTCCAGGTTCCTGAAGAGGTGACCCTGCCTGGTGGATGGAATGGACACACCCAGGCACTGGCCTGATCTACCCAGCTATGCCCTGGGCTCTCAGCCTCAGATTCCCATTGGCAGAAGGGGAGGTAGGACTGCTCTGACCAGTAAATGCAGTGAGGTGTGTAGTCTGGCCATAGCGGCAACAACCGAAAACCATCCTCCTCCCGTTCATTCCTCCCGCTCTGGACTTGAACTCCTTAAAGGTGGAGAGAGTATCACTCTTGGTTGGGAGGCCGCAGCAACTGGTGCACACCACAGAGCAGGTGCTCCCTACCCGGCCAATGAACCCCCCATTTCACTGCCAAGGAAACCCAGCCAGTAAGGGTAATATGGGATTTGCAACACTGCTTTCCGAGCCACTTTGGCCATTCAAAGGACAAGGAGCTGGCCCACTTTTAATTAACGAGGCTGGGACAGAGTGAAAAGTTTTAATTTGGAGCCATGCCTCACGTCCCCAAATCACACTGCCAGACTCTCCTCCCCTAACTCCCCACATCTCAGGCCCTATCCAGGCTCATAGCCAAAGCCTAACTGTGTCTGCCCAGGCCTGCCCTGCAGGCCTCTTCAGGGCCCACCTCGCTCTGAATCGCTTCACAGCAGGGCCGAAGACCTGCCCGATTTCTGTCTGCAAAGAGCAAAGACCACCGGCCGCTCCCGGAGCTGTTCTCAGTGGCCAGAAGAGCGCATGAATTCAAGCCTTTACGCCCTAGCACATCTGCAATGTCTGAGAGTTGGAGGGAAACTGCCCCACTCCCAGGGTCCCCCGAAAGGGGCGGAGTACACGTCTGACGGTCCACTTGGTAAGCAAGGTCCACCTGCTTTCTGGGTGTTAAGCAGGGGTGGGGGGAAAAGGCACCTATTTCCCAAGCACCCGCGATGACCTGGGGCATTTCATCAGCCAGCTGCCCGGATGAATAAGCCTGTATGGATGGAGAGGAGGGGGCTCTCCCTGTGGGGTGTCGGGAGACTCGTGGTCCACCTTTGTCACTCCAGCCGGGGCTGCAGCCAGGAAGGGGGGAAAAGTGTCCACCTCGCCATCCGGTTCTTCCCCGACCCTCCTTCCCTCCGGGAGGCCAACGGGGCTAAGGGACGCCGCACCCCCCTCACCTACCCCAATCGGTGTCCCTAAGGAGGGCGGGGAAAGGGCCGGGCCGGTGCCCAGACAGAGGCGGCGGCGGCGGCGGCGGGCATCCTCGAGGAGGGGGCGCGGAGGAGCAGCTCCACCTCCTCCGTCTCCCAATCGCGTTTCAGGCGGAGCCGCCAAAGTTTGCCTTGGGCGCGCGCACAAGTGTGGTTCCCAACTCGCAGCACCGAAGCTGCCCACACCGCTCTCGAGACTCGGGCACCGTTCCCCCCCCACACACACACACACCCTACACACACACACACCCCCAAAAAAAACCCTTGCCTGGAGCGATGCAGGTCTCAGGCCTTTCCACGGGAGAAGGGTGGAAGGTTACGTGGCATCTCGTCCCCATCGATCTTCCCCCCCACCCGCCCCCATCACGGTCCACTGCCACCTCCAAAACCCCGAGCCTCAACTCACCGCCCGACCGGCCGGCGGGGCTGGGTGCGCGCCGGACACCGGCGACCGTGGCCGGCCGCTGGGCGGGCTCCGCTCGGGGATCTGCGACGCGGTGGCCTCTCTCTCTCACTCTCTCTCTCTCTCTCTCTCTGTCCACAACCTCCCCGACACCTCACCGCCCCCCCCACCCCGCCCCGGGGAGGTGGGTCTAGCGGAGCCGCAGCTGTTACCCGGAGACCGAGGGGCGGACAAACTGCGCCCGCTGCCCGCCCCTCCTGCCGCGGCGCTGCCACCGCTGCGAACAAAGGAGACAAAGCCCCGTCGGCCCGGCCCGGGCTCCGCTCCTTCCACCACCGCCACCAGCACCACCACCACCATCCCCCCCCCCCGACTCCTGCCCGCCCTCCTCCTCCTCCTCCCCCCCCCCCCGACAACACACCCCGCCCGGTCCTGGCCCAGCCCGGCCGGAAGCAGCCGGGGAGTGCGGGGCGCGCGCGGGCCCAGGAGACACCCGGGATCCCCCGCGGAGCTCGAGGCGGGGTGGGGTGAGCAGCCCCGCCCGGTGTGTACGCAGGGGGGGGACGGGGGAGGGAGGGGAAAAATGTGCTGGACGGCGGCGGTAACTATAGCAACGCGGTCGTGGGAGGGGAGTGGACATGGGGGGGGGGGCGAGGAATGGAGTCCGGGCCGCGCCGGGCTTCTCACCTGCGCGTGGTTTTGAACTCACAACTCCCCCCAGCAGCCCTCGCTCTCTCTCTCTCTCTCTCTCTCTCTCTCCTCTCCCACAACGGGGAGACCGCGGTCAAGGTCACTGAGAGCGGCTGCTCAGGTGCTGGGACGACCTGGACAGCACCCGAGCCCCCCCCCTCCCTCTCTCCTCCAGATCCATCCACCATCGGGTGGGGACCCGCTCCCCTCACTCACCTTGTCTGGCCTGTTTCCTAGTCACCATCATCACCACCACTTCACGCCTCACCCCAGCGCCCAGGAGTTCTTTTCTCTCGCTTCTAGTTCCGGTCTCTTGGGGCTGTTCTCTCCCAACACACACATACAACAACTTTTCTTTACCTGAATTCCAAGGCGCCTTGTGGCTGTTCTCTCCCAACACACACACACACACACACACACGCACACGCACACGCATGCACGCACACACACAACTTTTCTTTACCTGAATTCCAAGGCGCCTTACTTCTCCTCTGCTCACCTGGCCCTGCCCACCTCGGCTTCTCCCAGGGAGGACTCCCGCGACACCCAACCTCTCCTTCCGGCCCCCACCCCTGGCTGTTTGAGAAGAGCTCGGGCTTTGGACCTGGGTTTGCGCCATCCCTAAGCTATGTAACCTGACACCCCTCCCCCTGCCTATTTGCTTACGGCCCAGTAGGGGAGGGGATTCCCCCCACCCTTCACACCACCCCCAGCCCTGGTTTTAAAGCCGAGCACTCCCCACCGCTGTGAGGTGCGTAAGCTGGGTCTCCTTTCCTTGTTTTCCCTCTGAGGCCTGGATCTGGACCTACCCCGGGCTGAGGAGCCCTGGGCAAGTCTGGACTCCCTCGTTGGCAAACACCTGGGTCTTTCTGCGATGGAAATGCTGGGCAGAAAGGATCCCTCAAGACGTGCCATTGTGCCCGGTGCAGAACCTTTCACACCCTGGCCTGCCCATGCCAAGCAGTCTCCCGCCACTGGCACGGTGTCCAGAGAGGCAAAAAATCTGTCACACACGTCACCTGGAAACCTCCAGGTCCTCCACTGGTTAGAGGGAAACAGGCCTAAAAACTAATACAGACCCCTGTTCCTACCACACTCCCTGACCCCCCATGTCTGAGGTTTCCCTTCATTTATATACCTTCCTTCTAAAAATCTCCTCTAGCTCTCAAATCGCCCCCTTCCTTTCTTCTACCCCCCCCCCACTGCCAGCATCCAAGTCCAGGCACCCAGCACCTCGAGTCTCCAGTTCTCTCACCACCAGCCCCTCCCCCCCACACTCAGAAGTTGTCCACCTGGCACTCCAGCTCCTCTTCCCCGACCTCTAATGATACACTTCACAACTCCCTCACACCCATCCCCTCCACAGCCAGGATATCCCTGACGTTGCAACTTGTAGGAGCCCCTTTCCATACCTGAAACCCCACCCCCAACACACACACCCAACCCTCTCATTCAAGTGTATACCCATCAGGACCTACCTTACCCCAGAGGGGAAACATGGCCCCAGCACATACCTTTCCTCACCTGCACCGATACCACACTTCCTGCCTCCGCATACGTGTGAACATTCTTAGGTGCAGGAGTTGTTCCATTCCCTGCCTCAGGCCCCACAGTGCCTGCCCATGTAGTGTTAACACTATACTCCCGAGAGGATGGACTGACCAAATAACTTAGGAGACTGAGGGGTGAGAGCTTCAAAGAACCTGAGGGGGCATTTGAACCTTGCACGGAGTGACAGACCGAGCCCAGGCTCCAACAGCCCAGGACGCTGGGAACCACCACAGGCACAAGCGACCTTCCGCCTGTAAACCTTGCGTACATCTGTGATGCGCTGTTCTGCAAGGGGGCTGGGCTCTCTACCACACACCAGACCTCCAGTATTCCCAACACAGGGACCGAGAGCCACCCCACGGCTCCTGTTTACACAGGCAATCCATGCCATTTAACCTGGGAGGTCAAGGGTCACTGTTCCCTCTGAGAAGAGAGAGGTCAGGGGTTCTCAGGACAGTCCACCTCCATGCTTCACGGTACCCTCCCTTGAACTGCTTCTCCAAACTGCTACCAGCATGGGTCTGAACTACGCCCGTGCCAACAATGGTCGTCCCCCAGGCTGTGTAGTGACGTTCTCTGCAGGGATACAGACTGGCCATGGATCCCTGAAACGTTATCCTTAGCAGTACTAACCCACCACTCCCCGATCTCTCTTCCTTGCTCTTCTCTGAGTTCCCCGTTCCTGTGTGTGAACCAGTCTGTCTCCATTCCACCCCACCCCATGGCAGAAAACCATGCAACAGGCTATGTTCCGTTTATTGGAACCCCCCCCCAAAAAAAAGGTACTGGGCCAGGACCAAGAGATATCCGACAAGTCCCAGATCTCTGCTTTCAATAGACAAAACTTAGCCTCGGGCTGGAGGGTTGGCTTAGTGGTTAAGGCACCTTCCTGCAAAGCTAAAGAACCTAGGTTCGATTTCCCAGGACCCGTGTAAGCCAGATGCACAAAGTGGCACATGTGTTGAGTTCGTTTGCAGCAGCTGGAGCCCCTGATGTGCCCATTCTCTCTCTCAAATAAATATTTTTTTAAAACAGTCTGATGTAAAAGTCATTTAAATAATACAAAAACCTTAAGATATTTTAATTGGACATCAGTGCAAAGCTTTGGAAATTAGATAAATGAGCATAGTCCACAAAACAAAGTGCGCCTGCTGGTGAGCCCACAGATGGCTCAGAGTTCGGCTGCGGCTCTGTGTACCCCAAGACTCACTCTGTCAACAACAAATGCCACAGTCGCCCATTAAGCTCCTTGGAGGCAGGTCCCCAGGCTATCTGGTCTTGAAGAGCATGTACAGCACAGGTAGTGTGACCACAAGTGTCACACAGGTGGCCAGCGTGCTGCAGACAGAGTTCCTGTTGGCGTGGGCTTCTAGCCTCTGCTCCATATCAGACAGGGCCAAGATCATGCCCCCCTGCTCCAGCAAGGAGCCGGCCAGAGCCCCATCTACTGGCTCCACCAGGCCTGGCTGTGCTGCAGCCTTTGCAAGCTGAAAGACCCCAGCCATTTGCTTGCAAGTCTTTTCCAGGCCATCGAGCTGCTCTCGTAAACCCTCCAGGCAGGAATGGACCTGCCGGGAATGACTGAGCTGCTCTCTCATGGTGGCTGAAAGGACATCTACGTCTCTCTCGCGGGTGGAAGAAACACCTGCCGTCAACCCAGGGCCCTGGCCTTGGCTGTGCCCAGCATGTACCAGGCCCTTCAGGTCCATCATGAGGTCTTGGAGGTCCCTCTGCTGGAGGGAGTAGCTAGATGCCTGTTCCCGGATGGCCTCCTGAAGACTCACAGGCCCCTTCTGTGCCTCCAGGAGTAAGGCCTTCAGTTCCTGTAGTCGGACGCGGTTCACGTAGGTGGAACCAGCCACGCCGATTAGCGCTCCCAGGACTGACCCGATGAGGGACCAGTTCTTGGTCCTCTCGGCCCTTGTGCGCTCCTTCTCATGGCTCTCCCGCACAGCTGCTGAGAAGAGAGAGAACTTCTCCCGCTCAGAGTCTTCTGCACGCAGATAGGCTGTACGGAGCCTCTTCTCTTCCTAGGGGAACAGAGTAGGAGCCTTGTGTCTGCAGCCAGTGGCATGTCCCTGTGCCTAGCTCCCCAAACACCTATTGTGTTGCACAGGTGAAGTCAGACAGTCCTGGGGGGGGGGGGGCGCAGGAGTGGAGCGATGAGGGGGTAGGTAAAGGGAAGTGCATCATCTTTCCCACCGAGCAGTCCTGGGTGTGGGCAGATGTACAATGACAACACGTCTACAGGAAATAAGTGTTGCCTGGACCAGCACCTCCACCACAGTACTCCCTCCTTAACAATCTGGGTTCTGCGCTGTACTTCACTAGACCACCCAGTACTTAGGAGGGAAAGACGGGCTGGCCCTGGAAGCCTGTGACCCTGACCTCCACAGAAGCTTCCAGTTCATCTCCCTACACTTCCCTCCAAGGGCTGGAGCGATGGCTTAGCAGGCATCTTGCACTTGCCTACGAAGCTTAAGGACCCAGGTTCGACTCCCCAGGACCCACATAAGCCAAATACACAAGGTGACGTATGTGTCTGGAGTCCGTTTGCAGAGGCTAGAGGCCCTGGTGTGTCCATTCTCTCTCCCTATCTACTTCTTTCTCTCTCAAATAATAAATAAATAGGGCCGGAGAGATGGCTTAGCAGTTAGGCACTTGGCTGTGAAGCCTAAGGACCCTGGTTCAAGGCTCGATTCCCTAGGACCCACATTAGCCAGATACACAAGGAGGCACATGCATCTGGAGTTTGTTTGCAGTGGCTAGAGGCCCTGGCACACCCATTCTCTCTCTCTCTCTCTCTATCTGCCTCCTTCTGTCTGTCTGTCGCTGTCAAATAAATAAATAAAAATGAACAAAAATAAATAAATAAAATATAAACAAAATAAGAGCCAGGGCAGTCACCTGACCCTTCCACAACTTCCCAGGCCCAGTGCAGGCGAGGAAGAACTGTTTCCCAAGGAGCCCACCTGTAGCATCCTGTGTTCCAGAGTGGCCAGTTCCAGGTACTGGCTGTCATCCCTGGAGACTCGATCCAAACGGTCCCTCACCTCCTTCAGCTTGGCCTGCTGAGCTTCCAAATCCTCTCGGGCCTCTCGGACAAGCCCACGAGCCACCATGAACACTTTCTCCGCCTGCAGAGAAGACGGCAGGGGCCATCAGTCACCTCTCTCCATGCTCACACACACAGGCTCACTGCCAACAAAGCAGTGGCCCACAAGAGGTCACTGGGGTGTCACTGCAAAGGGCAGAAACAGAGGCTAATCCTGCCTCACCCGGTGGCACTCGAAGGGCAGCTCTAGGCCACACCCACCTGCAGCACTGGATTTATCCATTCAGGCAGAAATAACATGCCCCTGAGAATCCTGAAAACAGCAAACAGGGACACAGTCTTCCTCCCCTAAATGCAGCCAGCTCTTGTCTGACAGAAACCACCTAGGAACCCATGTTCTGATGTTGTTTCCCATGTGTGATGTTACTTAGGTCTACAATACCACTAGCAAAGGCACTGCTACAGCCGTTAAGTTTATAGACCTGGATATCCCAGTTCAGCCAAGCTCAGTGTCCAAGAAGAGACAGCAATGAGCCTCAAATCCTCAGCTGAACCCTGGCTTCTTCCTACCTCACTGTGCTGCTGGGGACCCGGTCAGCAGTGGAAATAGAGGCGACAGAATGCATTTCTGCTGCCACAAAGGATGTGAAAACTCCAGACAGCTCTTTCCACCCCCCAGTATGATGTTTTCCAGGGCTCTCTGCCTTCATACAGTAAGCTGACTCTCATGGCTACCTGTTGAAGGGGAATTTGCTGGCCTAGTACAATGGGGGTGTTAATGGCCAGGGACTTCCCAATACTCAGTGAGTGTCTCCAGGGACAGCAGTGGGTACAGTTATGTAGAGATCTTCATTCGAGGAGTAGCAGCCCAGGTCTACACATGAGAATGAGTCAAATTGTTCTAACAGTGATGTTTAAGAAAAGGCAAGTCTGGGCTGGGTATGGTACCTGGCACCTATAATCCCAGAACTCAAGACTGAGGCATGAACAGCACAAGTTCGGTCAGCTACACTTGTTACGACTATATAACAAGTTCCAGGCAAGCCTGGATTGCAGAGCAAAACCCTGTCTCAAGGACTGGAGAGATAGCTTAGTGGTTAAGGCACTTGCTTGCGAAGACTAAGGACCCAGGTTCTATTCTCCAATACCCAAGTAAGCCAGATACACAAGGTGACACATGCATCTGTAGTTTATTTACAGTGGCTAGAGGGCCTGGCACATCCACTCTTTCTCAAATAAATAATACACATATATTTTTTTAAAAATGTCTCAAAAGACATTAAAGAGGCTGGAGAGATGTCTTAGCAGTTAAGGCGCTTGCCTGCAAAGCCTAAGGACACAAGTTAGATTCTCTAGGTCCCACATAAGCCAGATGCACATGGCGGCACGTGCATCTGGAGTTAGTTTGGAGTGGCTAGAGGCCCGAACACATCCACTATCTCTCTCCCCCTGTCTCTAATAAATCAATTGAAAAGGCAGACATTAAAAATAAAAAAGCAGCCAGGTGTGGTGGTACACATCTTTAATCCCAGCACTTGGAAGGCAGAAGTAGGAGGACCACCATGAGTTCAAGGTCACACTGAGACTACATAGTGAATTACAGGTTAGAGCAAAACCCTACCTTGAAAAACCAAAATAAATAAGTAAATAAAAAAAGCAGCCATTGAAAATACTTAGTAGCAGAGGCCAATAAGTTAAAAAGGAGACATAAAGGGTAGAGAAAGGAAGGGAGGAGGATACTTAATAGGTTGATATTGTATATATGGAAGTACAATGATTGTGATGGGGAGGTAATATGATGGAGAATGGAATTTCAAAGGGGAACGTGGGGCGGGGGAGGGAGGGAATTACCGTGGGATTGTTTTTATAATCATGGAAAATGCTAATAAAAATTAAAAAAAAAAAAAAAAGCAGCCAGGTGTGGTGGTGCATGCCTTTAATCCCAGGACTCAGGAGACAGAGGTAGGAGGATCCTTGTGAATTCAAGACCAACCTGGGACTACGTAGTGACTTCTAGGTTAGCCTGGGCTAGAGTGAGTAGAGCAAGACCCTACCTCAAAAAACCAAAAGAATAAATAAACAAATAAGCAATTCTCAATGTAGCTTTCAAGCACCACATGTGGCTTGGTGATTTGTTTCTTAGGAACCAACAAGCCACAGTTCCCAGGACAGAGGGCAAAGCCAACCACCCCAGCTCCCTTCCTCACCTCAGTCACCTTGCCCTGGGCCTCTCGAACTTCATTGATTCCCACATACTCTTCATATCTGTCCCACCAGGTCTTGGCTGTGGAGGCTGTGCGTTGTTTAATGCTGTGCCCCAGGGCTTTTCCCAGTGCTGGGAGGCGGTGGTACAACCCCAGGGCCAACTCCTCTGGTCGCTTTTCTCTCGACTGGCTGGGGCCTGGGCTGCAGAGGGTCCTGGTCAAAAAGAGGTCCCTTCCCAGGAGTCTTCTCCTCACCAGTACGTGGGGTACACCCACGATGTTCTGCATGGCAAACACAGGGCTGCACCCTGTCATCGGGAGATCTGTGAGGGGGAATACCAGACAGATCAGCTCACGGCTGAGACAGGATGGACGTTCGTCAGAGCTCCAAGCCTACACCCAGTTCTAAACAGACTAATTTCCACTAAAATCATCTAAACAGAGCACCACTCTGTTGGGCCCAGGAACTACAGCCCCGGGTGGTAAAAAAAAAAAAAAAAAAAAAAGAGGTCACGTTTTCCCCAAGTCTCTAGGCTAAGGAAACACATTTGGAGAGAGCTCATGTGAGACACTATGTCTTTCCTCTCCTTCAGTGATGTGCACAGTCCAGACCCTTCCACCTCCAGTTCTCCATATGACCTGGATCAGAACCCTGGGCCCAGTTTTTCTGATAATATCAAAGGAAGTAAATAATCAAACCTGAGTTCTGTCCATGCTAACAAAGCCCCACAAAAATTCATAAAGAACCCCCCCTGAGGGGCC
This sequence comes from Jaculus jaculus, assembly GCF_020740685.1. NCBI lineage: Eukaryota > Metazoa > Chordata > Mammalia > Rodentia > Dipodidae > Jaculus > Jaculus jaculus. The sequence continues at coordinate 16,850,315 of NC_059118.1, forward strand.
TCACCATGCACAATCCGAGTTACTCGGGAGGCGGAGGCAGGTTCAAGCTCAAGACCACCCTGGGTTACAGAGAAAGTTCAAGGCCAGTGTGGAAAACTTAAGTGAGACCTTTCCTTAAAGCTTAAAAAAAAATCAAAAAGAGCTGGGTATAGTGGTGGAACTCTTTTAATCCCAGCACTTGGGAGGCAGAAGTAGGAGGATCGCCTTGAGTTCCAGGCCACCCTGAGACTACATAGTGAATTCCAGGTCAGCCTGGGCTAGAGTGAGACCCTACCTCAAAAAAACAAACAAACAAAAAAAAACAACAACAAACAACAAAAAAAGGCTTGGGATGTAGCTCAGTGCTAGAGTGCTTGCCTAGCATGCGTAAGGCCGTGGGTTCAACCATCAGTATTGAAAAACAAAACCTTCTCTCTGGTCATTTCTGTAAGATTCTCTCATTCAACTTCCCAGGCTCTCTGAGGCACTGGGAAAGTTTCAATTATGCTTGGGGACAGAAGGGCACAGGCTATTGATATCCCACGGCAGTCAACAATTGGCCTTTGAGGACAATTGCAAGGGGAAGAAAACCAAAACCAAAACCTGCATTCTCCATTGAGGAAAGCTTTTCTTAGATTTACTTCTGCCCAAGTTCCACCCTGGTGGCTCTCTCCTCCCTCCCCAGCCTTAGGCATTTCTCAGGAGGCCTGACTTCCTTATGTTTCCTCTCAGCCTTGCTTTGACATCTGGGCTCTACCAACACCTTCTTGCCCCGAGCTGAACAGCACAGAGAGTCTCCCAAGACCCAGGGTCAGGTCAGTTCACAGCCCAAGAACAGACGTGACCCAAAGAATCATAAAGAGAGAACCAGGTACCTAAAAACTTTGGTCCCTTCTGGTGGCCAAACTTTATCCCAAAGCCCTCAAGGGTTGATCCTGTCTGTCAGAGCGACACCTGGTGGCCAAATGACCAGGCCAGTGAGAAAGTAAAATCAGAAGGGAATGAGACCTGCTCACAGCAACCCAGCTTCCATTCCTCTCCTGTGGAGAAGCCCTCAGGTTCTACTGAAAACATAGCTGGTGCCTTAATCCCAGCACTCGGGAGGCAGAGGTAGGAGGATCACCATGAGTTCGAAGCCACTCTAAGATTGCGTAGTGAATTCCAGGTCTAGGACTAGAGTGAAACCCTACTTCAAAAAACAAAAGAATAAAGAAAACACAGCTGGCTGGACAAAGGCATGCCTTCTGGTCAAAGTGGGCTCAAGCTGAGAACCACAAAAGAGGAGGGCTGGGAGAGATGGCTCAGTGGTCAAGGTGCTTGTCCACAGAGGTTAATGACCTGGGTTCAATTCCCCAGTACCCATATAAAGCCAGATGCACATGCATCTGGGATTCATTTGCACCCATCCTCTCTGTGTTTCTGTGTCTCCCTCTGCTTGCAAATAAAAAAGAGAAACCACGTGTGGTGTCCTTTAATCCCAGCATTTGGGAGGCAGAGGTAGGAGGGTCCCAGCCTGGGACTACATAGTGAATTTCAGGTCAGCCTGGGCTAGAGTAAGACTACCACAAAAGAGAAAGAGAAAGAGGGGGGGGGGGGAGCATTTCTGTGACAAGGGTGCTAAAGTGGCATCTCACAGGCCCCATTCCTAAGGCAGTGGTTGGTTGGATGAGCCTAACATGACTCAATGCTAATGCCCATGGCACATAGATGTCAGCCCTGCAGGCCTACCCTTCATCAAAGCTGGCACACAGTCCAACACCCACACTCCATCTCAGCAACACTCGAACAAAGGGGTCGCCACCACTGCTCCATCCTCCCTTCCCCCCAGTTGCTAGGGATTCAACACAGGGCCCCACATACGCTAGGCAAGTCCTGAGCTACAGCCCCAGGCACCTCTTCTCTTGACCCTGCTCCATGGCTCAGACTCTCTCCTGAAGGTTTCTGAAAACTCCCACTTTTTTAGATCCAGATTTCTTCCCCAACCTCTGTAGCTTTTGTGTGTGTATGTGTGTGTGTGTGTGTGTGTGAGTGTGGTGGTTGTTTTTGCTTTTTCGAGGTAGGGTCTCACTCTAGCTCAGGCTGACCTGGAATTCACTATGTAGTCTCAGGGTGGCCTCGAAACAAAGATCCTCCTACCTCTGCCTCCCAAGTGCTGGGATTAAAGGTGTGCACCACCATGCCCAGCACTAGCTAGGTTTTCAGTAGAACCTCAGGGCTTCTCCACAGGAGAGGAACGGAAGCTGGGTTGCTGTGAGCAGGTCTCACTCCCTTCTTCAACCTCTGTAGCTTCTGCCACCTCCATGTCTTCCTGAAATCACTGCGCCTTCTTGGCTTCCTCCAACCTTCTCTGCCCAAGTTCCTGCCTTCTCCTCTGCCAGTTGCCCATGCTTGGTTCCTGGGAACATCACCCAGCCCTGGCACAGATGAGAACCACAGCCCCTTCCTCACACAGAAGCCCAAGGAAAGGATCAGTCAATCCATCCGTCAGATCACATCCCTCAAGTCAAAATTCCCACAGCTGGGGCTGGGTAGGGGCACTTGCTGTGAAGTGGGTGGGGGGGACTTGGATTCAGATCCCCAGCACCTACATAAAAATGTGCGTTGGGGGCTGGAGAGATGGATAAGCGGTTAAGTGCTTGCCTGTGAAGCCTCAGGACCCCTGTTCAAGGCTCGCTTCCCCAGGACCCACATAAGCCAGATGCACAATGTGGCATATGCATCTGCAGTTCGTTTGCAGCCGCTGGAGGCCCTGGCGTGCCCATTCTCTCTCATTCTCTCCCTCTTTCTCTCTGTCTATTGCTCTCAAATAAATAAATATAAACAAATTTTTTTTAAAAATGTGGGATGGGGGCTGGAGAAATGGCTTAGCGGTTAAGTGCTTGCCTGTGAAGTCTAAGGACCCTGGTTCAAGGCTCAATTCCCTAGGACCCACATAAGCCAGATGCACAAGGTGGTGCATGCATCTGGAGTTTGTTTGAAGTGGCTGGATACCCTGGCGCACCCACTCTCTCTCTCTCTGACTCTTTCTCTCTCTGTTTGTCGCTCTCAAATAAATAAACAAAAACAAACAAACCAAAAAAAAAAAAAAAAGTGGGTTGGCATGACAGCCTGTCTGTAGTCCCAGTGCTTGGGAGGCAGAGGCAAGGGTTCCTCAGGGTAAGCTGTCTAGGTAGACTGGCTGAACTGATGAGCTCTAGGTCCAGTGAGAGATCCTATCTCAATAAATAAGATGGAGAGCAATCGAGAAAGACACAGGACATCACCCAGTCCTCCATATCCATGCATACACAGTCATGCACACATACAAGCAAACATCCATATACACTTACCACACACACATAATAATAATAAATAAAATACTTATTTTATTTATATATTATTTTATTTATTATTTATAAATAAATCCCACAGCTCCCAACTCACCTGGTACGAACCCAAGACCTAGCAGAGGCAAATAAACTCAAGACCTCCCAGCCCTCCCCTTCCTCCCCCTTCCCATCACCCTGACACTAAGCATGCTCCAGCCACCAGATCTGGGCCCCACAACCTGTACAGATCACTCTTCCTCCACAAGGCTGTGTGGCTTACCCTCACATCCGGATCTTTGCTCAGATGTCACTTGTCATTAAGGCCTTTTTTGATCACTCCCTTCCCAACACCTTTCCTTGTTTTCTTTCTTTTTTTTTTTTTTCCATCAGATTCGTATTTCCTAGCTAGAACATACACTTGCTAATAGCAGGAGCACCATAAAATAGTGTCATGCTGGGCATGGTGGCACATGCCTTGAGTCCCAGCACTTGGGAGGTTGAGGTAGGAGGATCGAGACCACTCTGAGACTACATAGTGAATTCCAGGTCAGCCTGGGTTAGAGCGAGACCCTACCTCAAAAAAGAAAAAAAAAGTGTACGTAAGTCCCAAGTTGTTTCTCCACTCCAGCCCTTCCTCTCAACCTCTCCATGCCATCGCACCCACCGGCCCACCTCTCAACCCCCACACTTAGTCACCTCACTGGCCCTTCCATCAGCAAGGAGGAAAAAGATGCCAACAGGAGGGAAAGGCAGAAAGCACCCGAGGCCAAGCAAAACCAATACAGCTGGAAAGTAGAGCAGAGAAGGGCAGAGAGGGAGAGGCTGGTCAGACACATTAGAGGCCAAGTTAAGCAGGGTCCTACAGACCAATTTTGAAGGGCAGGGAAGCAGTTAAAAGCGCTCGCTTGTGAAGCCTGCCAGCTGAGTTGAATTTCCAAGCCATGCAAAACCAGATGCAAAAAGTGACACATCTGGCCTGTGTTTGCAGCAGCAGGAGGGCCTGGAGTACCCACCCACCCCCCCCAAAAAATACTTTAAACAGAAAGAAAGAAAGAAAGAAAGAAAGAAAGAAAGAAAGAAAGAAAGAAAGGAAGGAAGGAAGGAAGGAAGGAAGGAAGGAAGGAAGGAAGGGAAAAAAAAGAAAAAAGCCTGGCGTGGTGGCACACACCTTTAATTCCAGCACTCAGGAGGCAGAGGTAGTTGGGTCACCATGAGTTTGAGGCCACTCTGAAACTATATAGTGAATTCTAGGTCAGCCTGGGCTAGAGTGAAACCCCACCTCAAAAAACCACAAAAAGAAGATGAAGAAGAAGAGGAGGAAGGAAAAAAGAGAGAAAGAGAAAGAAAAGAGGGTTGAGGAGATGGCTCAGTAATTAAAAGCACGTGCTACTTAGGCATGAGGTCCTTTCTGGCTGGAAACATCCACGTCTGACTCCCCAGAACCACTTAAAAAGCTGGCTGCGGCCATGCATGCCCTCAATTCCCGTACAGGGGGCGGAGACTGGAGACCTGCTGGAGCTCACTAACAGCACCTCCAGGTAGAGGGAGAGACCCCATCTCAAGGAAAGAAATATGCAAATGGGCGATAAGAGGATTCCCATCATTCTTCTCTGACCTCCCCTCCCACATGGGATGCATGCATCTGCACACACACATACCTATTCCACACATGCATATCACATACACCATACCACACACATTCTCTCTCACACACACAACACACACCAAAGGAAAAATATGAGGGTCTGGAGAGATGGCTTAGTGGTTAAGGCATTTACCTGTGAATCCTAAGAACCCAGGTTCGATTCCCCAGTACCCACATAAGCCAGATGCACAAGGGGACACATGCATCTAGGGTTTGTCTGCAGTGGCTGGAGGCTCTGGTGTGCCCATTCTACCCACCCTTTGCTTCTCTCTCTCTCAAATAAATAAAGGAAAAAAATCTTAAAAAGAAGCCAGGCGCGGTGGCACACACCTTTAATCCCAGCACTCAGGAGGCAGAGGTAGAAGGATTGCCATGAGTTCAAGGCCACCCTGAGACTCCATAATGAATTCCAGGTCAGCCTGAGCTAGATTGAGACCCTACCTCAAAAAAAAAAAAAAAAAAAAAAAAGTTAAAAAGAGAGGGGGATGGCTACAGAGATGGTTTAGTGGTTAGGTGCTTGCCTGTGAAGCCTAACGACCTGGTTGGAGGCTTGATTCCCCAAGACTCACGTAAACCAGATGCACAAGGTGGCGTATGCATCTGGAATTTGTTTGCAGTGGTTGGAGGCCCTGGCGTGCCCATTCTTTCTATCTGCCTCTTTCTCTGTCTTTTGTTGCTCTCAAAATAAATACATAAAAATAAGCAAAAAGAGAGAGAGGAAAAAAAGAAAAGAAACAAAGAAAGCAAAAAGGAAGAGCTGGGTATGGTAGCTCATGCCTGTCTGTAATCCAGCACTTAGGAAACTAAGATAGGAGGGTCCTGGGGAGGCTGAAGCAGGAGGACAGCTATGAGTTCAAGGCCAACCTGGGCTACAAAGTGAGTTGAGATCAGCCTAATGAGATCCTGCCAAAAAGGGGAGAGAGAGAGATAGAAGGAACTTCAATAAATTCCCATAATGCCTTCCTAACTTCCAGCATCTGCCCAGTCACAGTATTTATTTTTTACAGTACTAGGGATTAAACCCAGCACCCTGTGCATGCTAAGCAAATGCTCTACATCCCTAGCCTTCTTATTTCTCTCTCTTGTTTTTTTTTTTTTTTTTTTTTTTTTTGAGGTAGGGTTTCACTGAAGTTCAGGCTGACCTGGATTTCACTATGTAGTCTCAGGGTAGTCTCGAACTCATGCGATCTTCCTACCTCTGCCTCCCAAGTGCTGGGATTAAAGGAGTGATTCACCACGCCTGGCCCTTCTCTTTCTCTTTTTCTTTTCTCAAGGACGTGTCTCGCAGCGATACTCCTACCTCTGCCTCCCCAGTGCTGAGATTAAAGGCGTGAGCCGCCACACCAGACCACCTCTTCTCTCTTGATCATAAGGATGAAGAAGTCATGTTCCCAAGGAGGACCAATGCATGTCCCACGTCCTCCTCATCCTCAGACACTGCTCAGTGTAGTCATGGGGCACCTTGTCCAACAAATGCTTGTTTCTGCTCCTCTCTGCCCCAACAGACATCTGACAGATCGCCGTAACTCTCCGCCTCCAGCTGCTGTCCTCTCGCTCTCCAGTAAACCCTCCCTGCAGATGCCTTCGCTCCCACACTGCCACTGGAACTATTGTCCAGGCCATCTCCACACTACTAAATCCAATGACCAGCTCTCAGCCCTCATATCTCACTCACCCTTTCAGCAGCCTGTGCCTCATGACAGCTCCTCGCTCCTTCAAAGGCCATTTTCACTTGGTTTGCATTCTTGGCCTTTCTCAGCGGGACACTCTTGTGGCCCAAGACACAGTGCTCAGACTCCTCTCTTCTACAGTGCCCTGGCTTCCAAAATGCTAAAGAGCAAGGGGCAGATATCAGGGGTCCAGTGTTTGCCTCTCAAGGGAGAGACCCTGGGTTTGATCTCTAGCACTGAAGTAAAAATATTAGCTGGCATATTGGCTCATGCCTGCAATCCATGCACTTGGGAGGACTGTCGTAAGTTCAAAGACAGCCTGGGCTACAAAGTAAAAAAATCTGTTCAAGAAAACAAAGAGAGTTGGACACGGTGGTGCACACCTTTAACCCCGGCACTTGGGAGGCAGAGGTAGGAGGATCACCAGGAGTTCGAGGCCACCAGGTCAGCCTGAGTTAGACTGAGACCCTACCTTGAAAAACAAACAAAAAAAGCAAACCAAGAGAGCCGGGTGTGGGGGCGCACGCCTTTAATCCCAGCACTCGGAGGCAGAGGTAGGAGGATAGACATGAGTTTGAGGCCACCCTGAGACTCCATAGTGAATTCCAGGTCAACCTGGACTACAGTGAGATCCTACCTCGAAAAATCTAAAACAAATAAACAAACAAAAAATAATAATAATAAAAACTAGAGCCGGGCATGGTGATACACACCTTTAATCCCAGCACTCGGGAGGCAGATAGGAGGCTCATCATGAGTTTGAGGCCAAGGCCACCGTGAGACTACATAGTGAATTCCAGGTCCGCCTGAGCTACAGTGAGACCCTACCTCGGGAAAAAAAACAAAAAAAAAACTAAAAGGGGTTTGGAAAAATGACTTAGCAGTTAAGGCTCTTGCCTGCTAAGCCCAAGGACCCAGGTTCGATTCCCCAGAACCCACGTAAGCCAAAGGTACAAAGTGGCGCATGCTTCTGGAGTTTATTAGCAGTGGCTGGGAGCCCTGGCATGCCCATTCTCTTTCTCTCAAATAAATAAATAAATTCTCTCTTGTTCTCTATGTGTGCAAGTGCATGCGTGTGTGTGTGTGTGTGTAAATACATACATATGTACATATATATATTAAGTGCTGGGGTATAGCTCAATGGTAGAGTACTTCCCTAGGATGTGGAAGGCCCTAGGTTCAATCCCCAGAATTCAAACAAAACAAAAATTCACTGAGCATGGTGGTGTACATCTTTCATCCCAGCACACAGAGGTAGGAGGAGTTTGAGGCCAGTCTGAAACTACATAGTGAATTCCAGGTCAGCCTGGGCTAGAGTGAGATCCTATCTTGAAAAAAAAAAATAAAGTAAAATATTTTTTAAAGCCGGGCGTGGTGACACAAGCCTTTAATCCCAGCACTCGGGAGGCAGAGGTAGGAGGATTGCCATGAGTTCAAGGCCACCCTGAGATGAAAGAGTTCATTCCAGGTCAGTCTGGACCACAGTGAGACCCTACCTCGAAAAACAAAAAAAAAAAAAACAACAAAAAAAATTTTTTTAAATTCTTTTGCCAGGTATGATGGTGCATGTGTGACCATCTTGAGACTACATAGTGAATTCCAGGCTAGCCTGGGCTACAGTGAGACCCTCCCTTGGGGGGAAAAAATTATTTGCAGGCTTGGAGAGGAGGCTTAACAGTTAAGGCACTTGCCTGTGAAGCCTAAGGACTCATGTTCAACTTGCCAGGTCCCACATAAGCCAGACATGCAATGACCCAAGGTCACACATATGCATAGATGGCATACACTTCTGGAGTTTGATCTCAGTGACTGGAGGCCCTGATGCACTAGTCACACTCTAGTCCAGGCTGCCCTGGAATTCACTATGTAGTTTCAGGGCAGCCTCAAACTCACGGCAATCCTCCCACCTCTGTCTCCTGAGTGCTGGGAATAAAGGTGTGCATCACCACGCCCAGCTTAAAAAATATTTTTATTGATTTGAGACAGAAAGAGACATAGAGATAATGGTGCACCAGGGCCTCCAGCCACTGTAAACGAACTTCAGACTCACGTGCCCCCTTGTGCATCTGGCTTACGTGGGTCCTGGGGAATTGAACCTGGGTCCTTTGGATTTTCAGGCAAGTGCCTTAATCACTAAGCCATCCCCCCAGCCCCAAATGAACCTTTTTTTTTTTTCTTTTGGTTTTATGAGGCAGGGTCTTACTCTAGCTCAGGCTGACCTGGAATTCACTCTGTAGTCTCAGGGTGGCCTCAAACTCTCCGTGATCCTCCTCCCTCTGCCTCCAGAATTCTGGGATTAAAGGCGTGTGCCACCACACCTGGCACCAAATGAACCTTTTTTTTTAACCACGCCTTTAATCCCAGAACTCTGGAGGCAGAGGGAGGAGGATCACGGAGAGTTTGAGGCCACCCTGAGACTACAGAGTGAATTCCAGGTCAGCCTGAGCTAGAGTAAGACCCTGCCTCAAAAAAAAAAAAAAACGTTACTGCTAAGCCATTTCTCCAGTCCCAACGTGAACCTTCTTGATGCTGGGACACACTAAACTAACCTTACCACAGGGCCTTGGGCACCACCTGTTCCATTTGCTCCTGGAGAGGTCTTTCCTGACCATCCTATCAGAAATCTTCATGGAGGACTGGAGACATGGCTTAGAGGTTAAGGCGCTTGCCTGCGAAGCCTAAGGACCCAACCCAAGTAAGCCAGATGCACAAGGTGTCGCATGCGTCTGGAGTTCGTTTGCAGTGGCTGGAGGCCCCAGCGTGCCCTTTCTTTCTCAATAAATAAATTAAATTAAAAAAAAAAAAAGATGGGCTGGAGAGATGGCTTAGCGGAGAAGGCACTTGCCTGCAAAGCCAAAGGATCCAGGTTTGATCCCCCAGGATCCACGTAAACCAAATGCACCAGGCGGCGCATGCGTCTGGAGTTCGTTTGCAGTGGCTGGAGGCCCTGGCACGCCCATTCTCTCTTTCTCTATCAGCCTATTTCTATCTCCCTCTCAAATAAATAAATAAATAAAATAGAAAAAAAAAGTTAAAAAAGAAATCTTCATGCACCTAGAAGGGTGCTCTCCTCCACCACTTTCCCCGCTTTCTTTTTCTCACACATGTCACGTGGCGCGTGATCTCTCTTTCACAGAATTGGCTTAGGTCGGTCTCACTACAATGTCCGCCCTGCTGGGAGCGAGCAAGTTCTAGTCACTGCTCAAATCTCCAGTCTGGAATACTTGTCTAGACAAGAGGACAGCGAAAAGAGTTCGCAAACAGTTGCACTCATTACTTTATGAAACCCAAAAATCCCTTCTTCCGGCGGCTTCCGAGGTTCCAGGCACTGACGATGATCTAGTCCCTGCCTGGTCCTGCCACCTCCCGTGCCATCTCCCTGCCAGTCGTGGTGCTGTCCCCCGCTTCCTCTGCACGCGTGCCCTCCCCTCCATCGGCAAGTGCTTTCTTCCTGGCACACAGGAACCGATGACCCTTCCCGCGCTTTCCCCGTCACCTCCAGGCAGAACGACCCTCTCACCTCGTCCAGGATGCGCCCGAGAGTCTTAACAGGGTTCTAGCTCTAAGCAGCAAGGGAATGACTGTCACTCGGTTGACCCCTGACCCTTGAGCGCCCGCCCCCTTTCGCGGAAGGGCAACTTCCTGTCTAGGAGCCAATCAGCGGGCGCGCCCCGCGGCATTTGTCACAGGCTTCCGGCTTAGGACAGCGGACTGGGGAAGGGGCGGCTGGCGCCATGTCGGGCCGCGAAGGTAAGTGCTGTCGTCGGTGCGGGCGGGGACGGTGGCGGGGGCGAGGGGGGAACGACAGCGGGGACGGGCTGGGCATGCTCGTGTCGTCCGCAGGTGGCAAGAAAAAGCCCCTGAAACAGCCCAAGAAGCAGACCAAGGAGATGGATGAGGTGAGGACGGGCGCCGAGGCGTGGGGAGGGCGCGGGCGAGGGCCCGGGCCGCGGGCCTGCGGTGACCATCCCGCGCGCTCTCTCTGCAGGAGGATAAGGCTTTCAAGCAGAAACAGAAGGAGGAACAGAAGAAACTCGAGGAGCTGAAAGCGAAGGCCGCGGGGAAGGGACCCCTGGGTAAGTGAGCACCTAGGGGCGCCCTCTGAGCCTCTCATAGGGATAAGGAGGTGATCGTCCAGACAGATCTGTACCCTGCCTGGTGGATGAACCGCAGCGTTCTCGGTTCTTGGCGTCCGTTTACCGTGGTTGGGATCTCTGGCCAGTCTTAGATTGGCACCAGAAGGAAGGGGTACGAGCAAGAACGCGGCCTCGAAATAAAACCGAAATCTCTTTGCTTCCCGGGTAGTCTTAGAGTTCCATTCCTTAGGGAAGCTACGGAAATAGAAACACGGAATTTGCCTCAGATGTATAGAGTTAGGTGTCTGAATATCGCCCACGATTTCTTGCCCCAAATTCACCGCCCTTTTATTGCTTATGGTATGACTCAACTTAGAACTTTTACTTACTGCTCATATTGTCTGTAATAAACGATAGTGAGCCCAGAGTTACTTCTGGGAGTGTCCAGACCAAAAGATACAAGTCCAGATTCTTTGGCAAGCATTCTCTCTGTGTGCGTTTTTTTCCAAGGTGGGATCTCACTCTAGCTTAGGCTGACCTGGAATTCATTATATAGTCTTAGCTGGCCATGAACTCATGTTGATCCTCCTACCTCTGCCTCCCAAGTTCTGGAATTAAAGGTGAGCACCACCACAACAGGCTATTTATCTGTTTCTTCCTTTCTTTTTTCTCTCAAGGTAGGGTCTCACTCTAGACCAGGCTGAACTGGAACTTACTATGTAGTCTCTGGCTGGCCTGGAACTCATGGCAGTCCTCCTACCTCTGCTGGGATTAAAGGTGTGCGCCACCACGCCTGGCTTATCTGTTTTTAATATTTCATTTTTAATTTATTTATTAGACACAGAGAGAGAATTGGCGTGTGAGGGCTTTAGCCACAACAAACAAAATTTTGGACACACGTGCCACCTTGTGCTTCTGGCTTACATGCGTTCCTGGGAATCAAACTTGGGTTCTTAGGCTTCACAGGAAAGCACCTTAACCACTAAGCCATCTCTCCAGCCCTTATATATTCATTCATTCATTTGTTCGTTCAGGCAGTGCTGGCTCTACCTGCTTTACTAACTTTTTTTGGGGGGGGGGGAATGGGCCAGGGCATCTAGCCACTGTAAATGAACTCCAGATGAATGTACCATTTTGTGCATCTGGCGTATGTGGTTCCTGGGGGATCAAACCTGGGTCCTTTGGCTTTGCAAGCAAGAGCCTTAATCGCTAAGCCATCTCTCCAGCCTGTATGTGCTTTTACAAATAACTTTTTTAGATTTTTATTTGTGTGTGCATGCCATGCTTACACTGTGATCTCTTGCTGTTGAAGACAAATCCAGCTTTACCATGGGTGGCTGGAGAATTGAACCCTGGCCCTCAGGCTTTGTAGTCAAGCGACTTTAACTGCTGAGCCATGTCTTCAACATCTCCTCCTTTTTTTTTTTTCTTAAATAGTTGTATTTATTTGTAAGCAGAGAGAGAGAGAGACGGGGTGGTCCAGGGCCTCCTGCCACTGGTACCACTGCAAACTTACTCCAGATGCATGTGCCACCCTGTGCATCTGGCTTCACATGGGTACTGGGAAAATTACATCTGTGCCATTAGATCTTACAAGCAAGTGGGGTGTAGTATAATATGACCATTAAAGAATATGTACTGTGCTGGGGGTGGTGATGCCTGCCTGTAGTTCCAGCTACTTGGGAGGCTGAAGCAGGAGGATCACTTGAGTCCAGGGGTTCTAGGCTATAGCACACTACAATACCAATAGAGTGTTCACACTCAGTTCAACCTCAATATGGTGACCAGGAGCAGGGGATCTCAGGAGGGATGAACCAGCCCAGGTCAGAAATGGATCAGGTCCAGACTCCCATGCTGATCAGTAGTGGGAGTGCACGTGTGACTAGCCACTGCACTCCAGCCTAGGCAACATAGCCATCCCCCATGTGCAAAAAAGAAAGGAAAAAAAAGAGTTGCACTGGAAAGCTAGGGAACAGGCGCAGTGGATAAGGTGCTCACTGCTCAAGTTGGATTCCCTGAGCTTGATCCCCAGACCTTGTGGGTTTTTTTCTTTGTTTGTTTGTTTTTTAAAGTAAATCAAGCATGGTGGCTCATGCTTTTAATCCCAGCACTCTGTAGGCAGAGGTAGGAGGATCTCTGTGAATTCATCTGGAAACTGTAGCAGGCTTCTATTCTATAATCCCAGCACTATAACCCTGGAATGAGAGGCTGACACCAAATTTCCCAAAAAGGTCACGTGAGTACAGCAAGCTACACCAGAGCGAAAATCCAGAGAGAGAAACCCTGCCTCAAAGAAGGTGCAAGGGGAGGACTGACCTGAACGTGGTCCTCTGACCTGCACATGTACACCATGGCACGGGCACATACACGTGCACACAACGATTTTTTATTATTTTTTTCAAGGTAGGTTCTCACTCTAGCCCAATCTTATAAATTAGTACAATGTATAAATAAATACAACTTACCTCAAAAAACTAAACAACAACAACAAAAAAAACAGGTAGAATCCAAGGCTTGTCACATACTACCTTTGAATAACACCAAACATACTAACCTGTTGTGGCTGTGATGACCAAGTGGTTAAGGTGTTGGACTCAAAACATATTGACCTCTTATCTATGAGATGTATTAAGATGACAGGGAAATGAATAGGCTTTATCTGTGAAGTACACAGTAATCATAAGAATTATACTCTTTTTATTTATTTATTTATTTATTTATTTATTTATTTATTTTGCCAAGCACAGTGCTCATGCCTTTAATCTCAGGACTTGAGAGGCTGAGGTAGAAGCACTGTGAGTTCGAGGCCAGCTCAGGCCATAGAGTGAGACTCTGTCTTAACATACATTGGCCTGGTGGCATATGCCTTTAATTCCAGCACTTGGGAGGCAGAGGTAGGATCACCATGCATTCGAGGCCAGCCAGGGACTAGAGTGAATTCCATGTCAGCCCAGGCTACTGTGAGACTGTACCTCGATAACAAATTATTATATATTCACTGACTGACTTCTCCCTTTGCAGCCACAGGTGGAATTAAGAAATCTGGCAAAAAGTAAGCTGTTCCATAGTCCTGAGAAGATGGTACCCCTCGTTCATTCCTATTTAAACATCTGGATTTCCTGTCATTGTTAACATCTTTTGCCACCTGTAACTAGAATGAAGTGTTGTCTTGGGGTCTGGTGTACATTACAATAAACTTTTGTAAAAAAAAAACAAAAACAAAAAAAAACCCCTACCAATCATACAGTGGCTCATTGTCTCCAGCTTTCATTCAGCCATTCCTACCTCAGGTGTGAACTCAAAATAAACCCAGTCTCGCATCCAGAGTCTGCTGCTTCATATTTGTTCTCTGAATTTTGTATTCCTCCAAATTAAACACACTCATTTGAAATGCCATCATTCTCGTGTGGTGGTATATGCCATGGAATAGTTTACCTGAAGTTTGTGGAAGGAATATTTTGAGGTGAGGGCTGGACAGATGGCATAGCGGTTAAGGTGTTTGCCTGCAAAGCCAAAGGACCCAGGTTAGATTCCCCAGGACTCACATTAGCCAGATGCACAGGGGTCGCTTGCATCCGGAGTTTGTTTGCAGTGGCTGGAGTCCCTGGCACGCTCATTCATTCTCTCTCTCTCTTTGTCAAATAATTAAATTAAAAAAAAAAAAAAAAAAAAACCTTTATGATACCCAGGTTGCAATATGTTTTCAGGGGGTTGTTTGTGTACTGGTTGTGCTATGTGCAAACACTAGGGCATGTTCCTGGAACTTCTCTTTTGGGGGATGGGAGAGACAGGAAAACATATACAACATGTACTATGAAAGAAAAAAAAAAAATGAGCAGACTGTGTCTCCAAGAACTAGGCTGCCTCAAGCCATTAGGACTATAGGTCTATCAGGGTAGCCTGGAGAAAGGACTTTGCTGGTCCCATATCTTAGCCCCATATTCAGTCCTTCACTATTACAAAACCTGACCTCTTCATAGTCCCTTCAATACTATCGCTCCATTCTAACCACTACAAATTTACTTTTCTGTTCCTACCCTTCATTATCATATGATTTTTATTCAAACCAGTGTGGTGGCTTACTTCCCAGAGCTAGTGGCTGAGGCAGGAGAATTGTTCCAAGTTCAAGGCCTGCTTTGACTACTCTGAGATCCTGTCTCCAAAAAAAAAAAAAAAAAACCAGAAGCCAGGCGTGGTGTATGCCTTTAATCCCAGCAATTGGGAGGCAGAAGTAGAAGAATTGCAGTGAGTTCGAGGCCATCCTGAAACTACCTAATGAATTCCAGGTAAGCCTGGACTAGAGCAAGACCCTACATTTTAAAAAACAACTGTTGCCTCTTCCTTGGCTTAGATTTTATTTATTTATTTATTTGAGAGCGACAGACACTGAGAGAAAGACAGAGGGAGAGAAAGAGAATGGGCGCACCAGGGCTTCCAGCCTCTGCAAACGAACTCCAGACGCGTGCGCCCCCTTGTGCATCTGGCTAATGTGGGACCTGGGGAACCGAGCCTCGAACCGGGGTCCTTAGGCTTCACAGGCACGCGCTTAACCGCTAAGCCATCTCTCCAGCCCAGATTTTTTTTTTTTTAAAGTTTGTGATATTTGAGCCACTCTTTTTAGCCACATTTTGTGTCTTGGCTTATGTGGGTGATGGGAATTGAACTTGGGTGTGCAGGCAGGCTTTGCAAGCAAGTACTTTTAACCACTAGACCATCTCCCCAACCCCATTTCAGATTTTTTTTTTTTAAGGGAGGGTCTCACTCTAGTCCAGGCTGACCTGGAATTCACTCTGTAGTCTCAGGGTGGCCTCAAACTTACTGTGATCCAAGTGCTGGGGTTAAAGTCCTGTGCTTCTGACAGCAAGGTGGCAGTTCCTGCCTGATGTTAGATGCCACCCCTGAGAACAATAAAAACTCCAGGAAAAAAATGCATGTTTCCTTTGGGGGCAGGGGGAAGCAAGCTCAGACAGTCTCACTAGTGAAGCCTGGCATTCACTGTGTAAACTAAACAAACCTTGAACTTAGCCTGGTTCTTGCCTAAGCCTCCCTAGTCCTGGTATTACATGGTTGTGCTCAGTTCAAATCCCTGCTCTTCTGTGAAACCTTACCTTCTCCCTTTATTATGGGTAATTCCTACCTGGCACTCCATGTCAAATTCTTTGTGTGTGTGTGTCTCTCTCTATGTGCATGCATGCATACCATGGTGAACGCAAGGTGGCAAGCTTTGTAAACAAGTTCCATATTCTCGGCCCCCTTCCATATTAAATTTATTTTAAAAACATGCTATTTGGCTTAGCGTTAAGGCACATGCCTGCAAAGCCTAAGGACCAAGGTTTGATTCTCCAGGTCCCACATAAGCCAGATGCACATGGTGGTGCATGTGTCTGGAGTTCGATTGCAATGCCTGGAAGCCCTGTTGAGCAGTGCCCATTCTCACTGCCCCCTCCATTCTAATAAATAGATAAAAGTAAAATGTTAAAAAAAAAAACACACACACACAGTATTTATTTATTGGATTTTCGAGGTAGGGTCTCACTCTAGCTCAGGCTGAGCAGGAATTCACTATGTAGTCTCAGGGTGGTCACAAACTCACAGCGATCCTCCTACATCTGCCTCCCCAGTGCTGGGATTAAAGGCGTGCGCCACAACACCCGGCGACATTATTGTTTTAAATAACATCTTTATTTGCAAGGAGAATGAAAATGGGCATAGCAGGGCCTTTTTACACTGCAAATGAGCTCCAGATGTATGCCCCACTTTATATATCTGGTTCTACATTGGCGTTGGGGAATCGAACCCAGGCCGACAGGCTTTGCAAATAAGTGCCTCCTTTAACCGCTGAACCATCTTCTCCATCCCCTCACATTATCAGAGGAACCCCATGAGCCAGCCTCCTACCTTTTTTCCCTGCTATCTCCCACTCAACCTTGTAGGACAACTCAGGGGTCAAGTATCCGTGTGCTTCCCTTGACCTCTAGAACTTCATCTCCAAGGACAAAAATACTCCTGCACCCTCAGAGAAATAAACGAATGCTAACAGTCCGAGCAGTTGCCACACAGGCACACCATCCACGCATTCTCGAAGCATCTCCCGGTTCTAGAAGGTGCCTTCTCGCAACAGCTCAATCCCTACTCCTTCCCGAATGCTCTACTACTAGCTTAACAGTCCGGGTGCGCGACAAGGGGGGCCATTCAATGCGGAAGACAGCGAGGATCACACGGAGAATACACCGCTAAATGTACACGGGCCAATGTCGGGGCTCCGTGCTCCACGAGGTGCCAGGGAGGAGGACACGGAGCCACAGCCGCCGCGGGCAGACACTCCTCGATTCCACAACCCGGGGCTAATCCCGCCAGCGTCGCGCCCAAGGACCGCGGCAGCACTGGGGACCCAGGAAGAAAGCGCCAGGTACCCGGCCGGGCGTGGAGACGCGCTCTGCTGACGTCATCTCCCCGCGCGCCGCGGGCCGGCAGCTGATTGGCCCGGGGAGCCCGCGGGGCGGGCTGCTAGTTTCTGAGGCGAGCGGCGGCGCGCGGGCGGTTGGTCCCACTTTCGGCTTGGCGCCGGTGTCTGTAGCTGTGCTCGGTTAACCGGAGGGGACTCTTGGGGTTGCGTAGGAAGTCATGGCCGGGTTTCCCGCCGCGAGCAGGAGAAGGCACGGAGAGTCCCCGACGCCTCTCCCTGGCTCCTCGTCCGGTACCGGGCACCCTCCGAGCAAGCGGGCCCGCGGCTTCCCGGCGGCCATCGGCCCCGACCCCGAAGACCCCTTCGGCGCGCACGAGGAATTCACCGCCGACGACCTAGAGGAACTCGACATCCTCGCGTCACAGGCCCTGGGCCAGTGTCCGGCCGAGGTTCGGAGCCTGTCCAGTGAGTGCCGCTCGGCGGGCGGGACTTTCCCCTGCAGGCGGTGCAAGACCTTTTGAGCGCCGAGGCTTCGGGAGCCTGTGGCCGGCGCGGGGGCTCCGTGTCTTGCACCGACGCTGCTCTTCGGCTTGTTAAAATATAAGAACACCCTGATTTTAGCAACACTTGTGTCCCAGAGGTCCTTTGATTTTTTTTTTTGGGGGGGGGATTGGGTGGAGGAAAGGGAGAGGCATCCAGACTGTCAGACGGATGATTTGAAATATAGGTAGACCCTATATATAGCTAGACTAATATTTAACTTTATTTTCTCAAGTTTAGGCCACTCGTTTCTTGTTTCTAAGCTGAGATCCTTGGAACATGACTACCACCCTCAAAACCATCATAACTCTTCTTTCTTCTTTTTTAAAAAATATTTTATTTGTTTGTTTGAGACAGGGAAAGAGGCAGATAGAAAGAGAGTGGGCATGCCAGGGCCTCTAGCCACTGCAAACCAACTCCAGACATATGCACCATCTTATGCATATGGCTTACGTGCGTCCTGGGGAGTCGAACCTGAGTCCTTAGGCTTTGAAGGCAAGCGCCTCAATCACTAAGCCATCTCTCCAGCCCCATCATAACCTTTTTTTTCTTTTTGGTTTTTCAAGGTAGGGTCTCACTCTAGCTCAGGCTGACCTCGAATTCACGGAGATCCTCCTACCTCTGCCTCCCTAGTGCTGGGATTAAAGGCGTGTGCCACCACGCCTGGCGTACCATCATAACTTTCGTGAGAGGCTCTAGTTTTAAAAATGCAATCCACTGACCTTTTTGGACAGAGCAGCAAGAACATAGGAGGCTCCTGGCAGAAGGAGATGAAAGACCAGTGCTAAGTTCCCAGAGAGTAGGAACTGCAACAGATTTGGCAGTGAACAAAAGCTCCTTCATGGAGCTTACGTTCTACATGGGAATGAATGAAACCTTGTGAATCACCAGCAAAGTTTATGGTCACTTTGCACTCGGAGCATCTCGCAAATTAAACTATGGGTTTTTAAACCAAAGGATTATTATTATTTTTTTTTAAAATTTGAGAGCGACAGACACAGAGAGAAAGACAGAGAGAGGGAAAGAGAGAATGGGCCCGCCAGGGCTTCCAGCCTCTGCAAACGAACTCCAGACACGTGCGCCCCCTTGTGCATCTGGCTAACGTGGGACCTGGGGAACCGAGCCTCGAACCGGGGTCCTTAGGCTTCACAGGCAAGCGCTTAACCGCTAAGCCATCTCTCCAGCCCTAAACCAAAGGATTATTGATTTCAAACTCAAGTACTCTTTAGCCAGGCATGGTGGTGCATGCCTTTAATCCCAGCACTTGGGAGGGAGGCAGAGGTAGGAGGATTGCTGTGAGTTCAAAGCCACCCTGAGACTCCATAATGAATTCCAGGTCAGCCTGAGCTAGAGTGAAACCCTGCCTTGAAAAACCAAAATAGTAATAGTAACAAAATTAAATCATTTCCTGGAAACTCAGGCCTTCTGCATGGTGCCTGGCAAATCTAGGATGCAAAAAACACTCACTGGTGACCAGATACTCTATACAGCAGTGATAGCTACTCTACATCCAATGGTCAAGGCAGCTCCTCCCCTTGCCTTCACCCTACATCACTTATCATTCATTTACCATCTCTGGATCTGACACAGACGCAGAGGACTGGAGCATGTGTGCAAGGGTAGCAGGGGGATTGACGCCCTGGCCATCAGGTGTACTGCAGGTGCTCAGTAAATGTCATTGAGTAACAGATCTTACTTCTGGCTAGTGAGCTCTCCACAGTACCTTTCAGACTTTACTTTTATTTATTACTGTTTTGTTTTTTCAAGGCAGGGTTTCACTCTATCCCAGGCTAACCTGGAATTCACTATGGAGTCCAGGATGGCCTCAAACTTCTGGTGATCCTCCTACCTCTGTCTCCTGAGTGCTGAGATTAAAGGCATGTGCCCACACACCCAGAGGGAACATTTAAATATATATATTTGTTTAGGGTCTCGCTCTAGCCCAGGCTGACTTGGAATTCACTATATAGTCTCAGGCTGGCTTCAAACTCACAGCCATTCTCCTACCTCTGCCTGCCTAGTGCTAGGATTAAATAAAGATGTGTGTTATCATGCTCAGCTAAAAAAATATTTAAAAAAAATTTTTTTTTATTTATTTATTTGAGAGCGACAGACACAGACAGAAAGACAGATAGAGGGAGAGAGAGAGAATGGGCGCGCCAGGGCTTCCAGCCTCTGCAAACGAACTCCAGACACGTGCGCCCCCTGTGCATCTGGCTAACGTGGGACCTGGGGAACCGAGCCTTGAACTGGGGTCCTTAGGCTTCACAGGCAAGCGCCTAACCGCTAAGCCATCTCTCCAGCCCTAAAAAAATATTTTTAAGCTGCCCTGCTAGCTCAGTCGGTAAGAGCATGAGACTTTGTTGTTGTTGTTTTGAGGTAGGGTCTCACTCTAGCCCGGGCTGACCTGGAATTCACTATTGTAGTCTCAGGGTGACCTCAAACTCACAGTGATCCTCCTACTTCTGCCTCCTGAGTGCTTGGCGAGCATGAGACTCTTACAACTATTTTTATTATTTATTTGAAAGGAAAGAGAGAGAAAAAAAAAATGGGTGTGATGGGGGCCTTCCACCACTGCAGCCAAAAACTCCAGCTGCATGCTCCACTCTGTGCATCTAGCTTTATGTAAATACTGTGAATGCAATGCAGACTGTTAGGGCTTGCAAGCACCCCTAACTACTGAGAAATCTGTGCATTCTCCTCCCCCACCCCTTTTATTTTTATTTTTTGGATTTTCGAGGTAGGATCTGTCTCAAGCCCAGGATGACCATGAATTCACTAGTCCTAGGGTGGCCTTGAACTCATGGTGATTCTCCTACCGCTGCCTCCTGAGTGCTGGGATTAAAGGTGTGCACTACTGCTCCCAGCTCCCCCTTTTCTTTATTATTTTTGTTTATTTTTATTCATTTATTTGAGAGCAACAGAAAGAGAGAGAGAGAATGGGTGCGCCAGGGCCTCCAGCCACTGCAAATGAACTCCAGACGCATGCACCACCTTCTGCCTCTGGCTTATGTGGGTCCTGGGAAATCAAGCCTCAAACAGAGGTCCTTAGGCGTCACAGGCAAGCGCTTAAGGACTAAGCTATGTCTCCAGCCCTCCCCCTTTATTTTTGAGACAGTGTTTCACCATATAACCAGGTAACAAGGCTGTTCTTGAACTTGGGGATTCCCCCTGCTTCAGCGTCAAATGCTGGAATTATGGATATAAGCCACCATGCACAACTTACTGGGGTTTTTGTTGTTGTTGTTGTTTTTTTTTTTTTACAGATGTTCATAAGGTCCGCAGATTAGATGGGATGTCAAAAAACCCTACAGGAAAGGACAGAGACACTGCTCCAGTTAAAGATAATTTTGAATTAGAAGTACTTCAGACACAATTCAAAGAACTGAAAGAAAAGGTGAGGTTTCTTTTCCTGTTTATGTATGTGGTTTTGGTGCTGAAGATTGAATGCAGGGCCTTGTACATGCTAGGCACACACTCTACCGCTAAGTGGCACTGCCAACCCTAACTTGTAGTTTGTGTAGCTAATTCATTCATTCATTAGGTGTGAGAAAGCATAAAACAAAAGTTTTAAGCACGTACCTTTAATTGCTGAGCCATCTCTCCAGCCCCAACATATAAAAGTTTTAAACCAACCAGGTGTGATGGTAGGAGGATCACTGTGAGTTTGAGGCCACCCTGAGGCTACATAGTGAATTCCAGGTTAGCCTGAGCTAGAGTGAGATCCTACCTCCCAAACAAAGAAACAAAAAATTTTAAACCAAGCATCTAGTTTCATCCCCCTGAAATAAGAGATTGGGAAAAGAATGTCAAATTTAGACTGAAACTAGTGAGATTCCTAACTGCAAATCAAGAAAAAGAAACAGTGTATACAGATGAGAAAGATACAAACTGTCAGAAGTGCTGAGATGAACAGATAACATGTATCTTTATGTGAAGAACACAACATCATAGTGTTACAATTTCTCTAGGTTTTGTTTATTTGGTTGGTTTTGGTTTTCCGAGGTAGGATCTCGCTCTAGCCCAGGCTGACCTAGAATTTACTATGTAGTCTCAGGGTGGCCTCGAATTCACAGCGATTCTCTTACCTCTGCCTCCTGAGTGCTGGGATTAAAGGCATATGCCACCACGCCCAGTCTAATTTCTTTAGTTTCAGAAGAAAGCAGACACCCTTTATGTGGCCAACTGTAGGTTCCTAAGAGAACCAGTGATATAATGTAGGGTTTTAATTCTGTGAAATGTGTGACCCAGAGTGTTAAATGCCTGTTGGAACCTACAGAATATGCATGTGTAAATGACAAGTGTATCCTTAAAATATCCTTGCTGAATATCAGCTGTTTTGGGGGGGGTGTGGGATTTACAGCTGAAGGCAATGGAAGAAGAAGTCCTAATTAAGAATGGAGAAATTAAAATTTTGCGTGACTCACTGCACCAGACGGAATCTGTTTTAGAAGAGCAGAGAAGAGCACATTTCCTTCTTGAGCAAGAAAAAACCCAAGCACTCAGTGACAAAGAAAAGGAGTTCTCCAAAAAGGTGATCCAGAGCACTTGTCCTGCATTTTTCTCATATTAAAAGGGGGGGGGGGGTGGGACTGGAGAGATGGCTTAGCAGTTAAGCACTTGCCTGTGAAGCCTAAGGACCCCAGTTTGAGGTTTGATTCTCCAGGACCCACATAAGCCAGACGCACAAGGTGGCACATGCATCTAGAGTTCATTTGCAGTGGCTGGAGGCCCTGGTGTGCCCATTCTTCCCCTCCCCCTCTTTCTCTGTCACTCTCAAATAAGTTTAAAAAAAAAATTTTAAGGGGGTCGCTGGAGAGGTGGCTTAGTGGTTAAAGCATTTGCCTGCAAAGCTAAAGGATCCTGGTTCAATTCTCCAGGACCCATGTGAGCCAGCCAGATGCACAAGGGGGGCACATGCATCTGGAGTTCCTTTGCAGTGACTGGAGGCCCTGGCACACCCATTCTCTTTCTCTAAATAAATAAATGAATATTTTTTTAAAAAGGGAGGGGTCAGTTTTATGGGCTTGCCTCAAAAAAAAAAAATTATTTGAGAGAAAATGAGAGAAAGAAGCAGATAGAGAATTGACATGCCAGGGCCTCCAGCCACTCCAGACAAACTTAAGATGCATACACCATCTTGTGAACCTAGTTCCTTGTGGGTACTGGGGAATCCAACCTAGGTCCTTAGGCTTTGTAGGCAACCACTGAACCATCTCTCCAGCCCCTCCTTTTTTAAGGAAGGAATTATCTATTTGGGCTCACAGTTTCAGGTGGCTCAGTTTTCATAGTGGCTCTTCATTCTGGGCCCATTGTAAAGCAGAGGATCATTGCAGGTGGAGGAGGAGGCTGTTAACCTCCTGGTGTCTATGTACACACACAAAACCAATGTGCTGAGATTTGACACCTTGCAAAGCTCTATGCTGTTTTTTTTTTTTTTTTAACTTGAGAAAGGGAGAAATAGAGGCAGATAGAGATGGAAAGAATGGGTGTGCCAGGGCCTTCAGCCACCAAACGAATTCCAAACACGTGTGCTACCTTGTGCATTGTGGGTACTGGGGATCAAACTTGGGTCCTTTGGCTTTGCAGGCAAGTGCCTTAACTCCTAAACTATCTCTCCAGCCCTTGTTTTGGTTTTGTTTTTTTCAGTGTAGGCTCTGGCTGTAGCCCAGGCTGACCTGATATTCACTATGCAGTCTCAGGCTGTCCTCAAACTCATAGTGATCCTCATACCTTGGCCTCCCAAGTACTGGGATTAAAGGCACATGCCACCACACCCAGCCTGTTTTTTGTTTGTTTTTTTGTTTTGTTTTTCCCTCCCAGGTAGGGTTTTACTCTAGCCCAGATTTCTGAGTGCTGGGATTAAAGGTGTACACATCCACATCTGGGATTTTTTTTTTTTTTTCCAATCATTTTACTTAACCCTTCCTTCTCTCCTCCAACAGGTATTGATATTACCGATTCAAAGAGGCTAAATAAATGGTGGAGCTAATATTTGAACCCTTATAAATAAGCAGCCTTAAAAATAGAGTCCAATAAGCCGGGTGTGGTGGCACACACCTTTAATCCCAGCACTCAGGAGGCAGAGGTAGGATTGCCATGAGTTCGAGGCCACCCTGAGGTGACAGAATTAATTCCAGGTCAGCCTGGACCAGAGACCCTACCTCGAAAAACCAAAAAAAAAAAAAAAAAGTCCAATATCTTTCCAGAGTATCATGCTGTCTTTCAGGGGTAGTGGAAGGCTAAATTTGGGGACATTTCTTTTCTTTCTGGGTTTTTCTTTTTGTTTGTTTGTTTGGGGTTTTTTTGTTTTGTTTTGTTTTGTTTTGTTTGTTTTTCAAGGTAGGGTCTCTAGCTCATGCTGACCTGGAATTCACTATGGAGTCTCAGGGTGGCCTCGAACTCACGGTGATCCTCCTATCTCTGCCTCCTGAGTGCTGGGATTAAAGGCGTGCGCCACCATGCTCTGCTTGAGGACATTTCTGTTACAGCGCACTTTCATATATGTATTTTTCATTGTTTTTACTTTACTAGTTTGGATTTTGAAGCCAAAAGATATTTTTGTATATAAGGTGATGTCATTACAAGTATTTCTTTTGTCTCTCAGCTCCAATCACTGCAGACTGAACTCCAGTTTAAAGATGCGGAAATGAATGAATTAAGGACAAAGGTGCAGAGCAGTGAACGAACAAATAAATTGTCTGCCCCTTCCATCTCTCACGTCAGGTACGGACGGAGCTGGAGGGGATAGTTAAGGATTTTGGTGTTTAGTCAGCTGCCAAACACTTACCAGGCTTGTTCTGAAAGAAGGCTATGCTATATGAGCAGAGGTCTTGTTTTGTGAAGGATGCAGAGGTGGTTTGGATGAAGCAAAATGGTTTGAGACATCACAATATAAATTCTCTCATTCTAGAAGTGCTTTCTCTAAGCCGGGTGTGGTAGCACATACTTTAATCCCAGCACTTGGTTGGCAGAGGTAGGAGGCTCGCCAGGAGTTTGAGGCCACACTGAGACTACACAGTAAATTCCAGGTCAGCCTCCACTAGAGCAAGTAGAGCGAGACCCTACCTCAAAAAAACAAAAACAAAAAAAAACAACTTTCTCTAAATCGGGCTTTATACACATATTTCCTTAAGACTAGGAAAAACTGGGAAAAATAAACTCCAAATTTTGGAGATAGACCAGTTGTGTGTGTGTATGTACGTACGTATGTATGCCTGCCTATGCACATGCACACATATGCACGTGTCATGACTTACAAATGGAGGGCAGAGGAAAACCTCAAGGTATGGGTCCTCATCTTCCACCTTGTTTGAGACAAAGTCTGTCTTGTTTTGTCTCTGAGAATGTCAGACCAACTGGTCCATGAACTCTGGGATTCTTTGATTCCGCCTGCCACTGCTATAGGCACTTTGGGATTACAGACAACCATGTTATTTGCATCCAGCTTTACATGGGATTTTGGAATCAACTCTAGTTGTCAGGCTTCCACAACAACACTTAGCCATGTCTCCAGCTACCACCCCCAAACTCTATTATGTAATTTAACATAACAAATTTTCCCCTAAGCATGAATGTACTTTAGTTCTGGCTACTTGAAATATTTGTGTTCATTTGCTATCCAGACCTTTGTCCAGCAGCCCTCCTTCGCTGCCAGATACACTCAGCTTATTAATGGTCTGTGTCCTGCCGCCTGCCTGCCAGGGCAGCTGGCATTATCAGTATCAGTCATGAAATTTGAATTATTGCTGGTATAGAATGTTCTTCTGCCTCTATGTACGCTAAGCAGGGTGTGAAATTGAACTCTCTGTGCCTTGCATACTTCAGACAGGATGGGAGAGCTGAGGAAATCCATCCTCATCTTTTCACCCATCATGGACACATGAGGAGACAGAGACTGCTCGGCTCACGGGACAGTGTGATTACTGGGGCTGTGATTTTGATTTCAACGCACTTTGTGGTTGGTTGGTCTGAGACAGGGTCTCTAGCCTGGGCTGACCTGGAACTCACTCTGCAGCCTAGGCAGGCCTCAAACTCATGGTAATCATCTTGCCACAGCTTCCTGAGTGCTGGGATTAAATGTGAGCCACCATGCCTGTTAGATTTTTCTTTAGAAAGTCTTTAGAGTCAATATTGAAAATATTTCTTTAGTCAAATCAATAAAATTAGAAATAGTAAAGGACTTGTGATTAATATTTTTAGGTACCTAGGAGAACAAAGAAATAATATTTTTGTTTGTTTGTTTTGTTTTTTCAAGATAGGGTTTCACTTCAGCCCAAACTGACCTGGAATTCACTATGTAGTCTCAAGGTGGCCTCAAACTTATGGCAGTTATCCTATCTCTGCCTGCCAAGTACTGGGATTAAATGCATGTGCCACCATGCCCAGCTGGCTTCTGGGATTTTATACTCTGGTACCCCAGCTTGAGTACCTTTTTTTTGTTTGTTTGTTTGTTTGTTTGTTTGGTTTTTTTGAGGTAGGGTCTCAGTCTAGCTCAGGCTGACCTGGAATTCACTATGTAGTCTCAGGGTGGCCTTGAACTCACGGGTGATCCTCCTACCTCTGCTTCCCAAGTGCTGGGATTAAAGGTGTGTGCCACCACGCCCGACTTTTTTTTTTTTTTTTTTTTAAGGTAAGGTTTCATTCTATTCCAGGCTGATCTGGAAGAGTGACAAGTGGTTTTTTGTTGTTGTTGTTGTTTTGTTTAATCCACTGAAACATCTCCCTAGCCTCTTTTTTGGTAATCTGAATCAGAATGCTTTTGGGTTTTGTATTGTTATTCTGGACAAAGAATGATGTATTCCTAATACATGTAACCTTTGATCAAAATGCCTAGACTTGAAAAATTTAAATTTTGTTGGAGGTTTGTAACTTCCAGTTTTCATAGTTTCCTTTTTCTAGTCCTAGGAAAGACTTTGCTGTGGTTACAAAGCCAGAAGCACACTTTGGGAAAACAATTTTCCCTACAAAGGAGTCTTTTAGTGCTAACATGCCACTGTACCATCCCTGCCAGACAGATGCAGGACACAAGCCTCTAGTGGGCCAGGAGGGTAAGTCAGACCTATAGTCATCTACTGCTGCATACTGATTACCCCAACATAAGGCCTAGAACAACTCTTACTCTTCCCCAATTTCTGTAGTTCAGAAATTTGGTAGGGAGCTATGGTGACATACAAGGACCTTGTGAGGCTGGCGGGTCTGTTTCAAGGTAGCTCATTCACATGGCTGACAACATAATTCCTCCAGAAGGAGACCAACTAGCATTAGTAGTTTTCACTCTGAGAATATCTGCTGCCAGTTTTTCTTACAACTGGATGTATTGCCTCTCTTCTCACCATCAAGCTTCAAATCATTGGCCATAAATCAATGGCCAATACTTCTGAAAAACTGCAGCCACATTTTCAGTTTCTCCAATTAAAGGGCATTACCCTTTAGTGTTCTAAGCAGGTAGTAGAGCCCAGCAGCCAATGTGAGTCCCCACTGCACTACTTACTAGCAGAGCAAGTGCCCAGTTTTCTATATGTAAAACATCTAACATTGAGACTTCCTCATAGGATTGCTCTAAAGAACAAGTGGGCTCATATGTATAAAATTCTTGGAGTAGGGCTGGAGAGATGGCTGAGCGGTTAAGTGCTTGCCTGTGAAGCCTAAGAACCCAGATTCGAGGCTCGATTCCCCAGGACCCATGTCAGCCAGATGCACAAGGGGGCGCACGTGTCTGGAGTTCGTTTGCAGTGGCTGGAGGCCCTGGCGCGCCCATTCTTTCTCTCTATTTGCCTCTTTCTCTCTCTCTCTGTCTGTAGCTCTCAAATAAGTAAATAAAAATGAACAAAATAAAAAAATTCTTGGAGTAGTTTTTGACACATGCTAAGCTGTATATACATGTTAGTGGTTACTATTTTCATGTTATTGTTTCATTTGAAGTGAAGCAAAGAGTTCAGTTTTCTTGTGTGAGTTCCTATTTTGTGGACAAAGATGCATGGGATCTGGAGCTGGTTTGGCTCTGGTTTTGGTGAGAGTGTCTGATATGCATGTGTGTTGTGCTCAGCTTTTTATTGACATTTTATCTAGTTTCAGATAATATGACCCAAGGTCTGAGAGGCAACCCCATAAAGCAAGAAGTACAGCAGAAAAGTCTTATTGACAGCTGGATGCAGAAACCACACACTCAAGGTACCAGAATTCCTGCTTTTCCTTCAGGAGCCTGCTGGTTCCCATGACCCTCTGAGATGTCCAGATTTGTCTGGGTAACTATCTGGCTTTTTGACTGCCCCAGGCAGTGCTCTAGAGGGTTCAGGCATGTGGGTAGGAGATTGTGATTTAAATAGACAAGTTTATGACATGGAAAGATATTTGGGAAATGAAATAGAAAGATCACTTGAGCCAGGAGTGCAAGGCAACATAGTGAGACACTGTCTCTAAGGGGGGGGGAGGGGGGATAGAACTAAGAGAAAGTATTTCTCAAAGCCTTCTGGACTCACAAGACTTAGTTGCTTATAGGATGGTTGACCCCCTCACCTTTTCCTTCTGAAAAGGACTCCCAGAGCCAGGTGTGGTGGCACACGCCTTTAATCCCAGCACTCGGGAGGCAGAGGTAGGAGGATCTCCATGAGTTCAAGGTCACTCTGAGACTCCATAGTGAATTCCAGGTCAGCCTGAGCTAGAGTGAGACTCTACCTTGAAACTCCAAAGAAAAAAGAAGAAGAAAACACACACACACATGCATGCACACACGAGAAAGGACCTAGAGTTACCTTGTCTTCTGCAGGTTCCATTTTGATAAACCTGCTCCTGAAGCAGCCTTTGATCCCTGGGTCATCCCTTGGTCTTTGCCACCTCCTGAGCAGTGGTTCTGAGGTTCCAACTGGCACCCTTTTGCAGCCGCCTGGGCTTCCCAGGTAAGCATGGGACACCCAAAAACTTTGTTTACCTTGTTTGGAAGGGAGTTGCCAGAAAGCAATTCCCTGTCTGGCCCTGGTCAGACTTGGAAATCTGTGGAGTTGGCAAGTAGGCTAAGAATTTGGCAGACTGGTAAGATGTAAAGCCCTTGACCTCTGTTTTCTTTGGTCTGTTGTCAGCACCTTGGCTGGGACTTCAAGCCTTAGGACCACAGGGTCTCATGATGGGTCGTTTTCCCCTTCTGTCCTGAGAGAAGCACAGAACCTGGCATTGACTGGACTGAACCTTGTTGCCAGGAGTGAAGGCTCACGTGACAGAGACCCAGCAGAGGGAGGCGGAAGAGCCTTCCCACTCTGCCAGCTTCCTGGAGCCGTGCACCTGCTCCCCCTTGTACAATTCTTCGTCGGCTTACACTGCCAGGCTCTGCAGGATTTAGCAACAACTAAGAGGAGTGGACCACCGGGAGACTCTCCCAGACATGCTTCCTGTGTGAGCTCTGGAGTAGAGGTCAGCCCCGAGGACTCAATCTGCAGCCTGGAAAATTTCTCTGTGGCTTCACTTAGCATCCTTTACCATCTGGTGTGCCACAGTGGAGCAGTGGTCTGCTTGTTACTGTCGGACCAGGGGGCAGATTCTGCTGCTGGGGAAGGAAATGGGACAGACAGACAGACTTGTGCAGATAAGAGCTCAGCCCCTACGGAGGTTGCTGATGACCAAGGACAGCACCCATTGTTGAAGATGCTTCTTCATTTATTGGTTTTCTCTTCTGCAGCATCAGGTCACTTTCAAGCTAGTGTTGTGAGCCAGTGCCTCAAGGTTTTGGTGAAATTAGCTGAAAACGCTTCCTCTGATTTCTTGCCCAGGTATAAACTGGCACAGGAGGCATGGTTTGGTGGTTCTGCCCTGACCGCTTAAGGTCTAGCCTGTGGCCCTTGTATGTTTTTGCTTACATCTTGACGTATCTCCACTACTCAGCTTGGTTTGGGAGGTTCTGCAGTGATGGGAAGCGGGGCCAGGCACTGGGAGAACCAACTTAATAGTTTGTTTGGTTTAATCCTATCTCTGAACAGGGAATAAGCAAAGAGCTTGCTTGATAAAGGAGGCTGTAAGGCACTGTAGAAGTGTTCTGCTCTGGGAAAAAGGTTCAGAGGCTTTTGAACCTGAGATGTGGATCAGGTAAAGAGCATGCGGCACAGCACATTTAAGTTCAGAATCTGCCTTCCTGAGGAAGCAGAGCAGATGAGGAAGGTCTGGAAGTCTGTCGTCCTTGTGTCCATCTAGAAGGAGTTAATAGGTCACTTGTTCCTTAAGAGGAATGTGCTGTAAGTTGTCAGATAGTGACCTTGGTTTATGCATACTGTTATTATAAATCATATCGGGAGTCCAAAGCCACAAGAGCAGGATGGGGAGGAACTAACCACTCTCCATCCCAGTCAGCCCCTCCTCCAAGCACCCAGTTTCCCTCTCAGAACATTTGCAGGAGGTCAATTGATAGGTTGGGACTAACTCCACCGCCACTGGGATGCATCACTGAGCTGAAGCATGCCTTTCTTGGAAAAGCATTTGGTTTCCATGTGAATATGTCCTGGCCAGTCTGAAATGTCCTAAAGGCAGCACTCAGAATTGAACAAACAGCTCTGCAGTACAGTTTGGAAAACACATAGTGGGAAAGAACTCACCCATGCTCCTGCTTGTAGTGGCCAGTTGCTTATTTCCTATTTGTCAAACAAATGAATCCCCCAAACCATGCTTCATCCCTTTCTAGCACAGCTCCTCACCCCACTGCTTCTCTGCAGAGTTCCTCAAGGCCACAGCCTAAGCTGAACCTCACTTCCACGCAGCTTTCTCTTCACCTGAAGTGAAAGGCATGCCACAGTGCTATGGGGACTGTAAAGCAGGAGGTGATGCGTGCAGCCAAG
The DNA here is from genome assembly GCF_020740685.1 of Jaculus jaculus. Taxonomy (NCBI): domain Eukaryota; kingdom Metazoa; phylum Chordata; class Mammalia; order Rodentia; family Dipodidae; genus Jaculus; species Jaculus jaculus. Next base: position 16,880,757 of record NC_059118.1, read on the forward strand.
AAGCCTGCAGTCTCTGCACTCTGTCCTTGCCCCACACTAGAAAGGAGGTCATATTTTCCAGAGAACATGATTCATTTCTTTTTTTTATTTATTTATTTGAGAGCGACAGACACAGAGAGAAAGACAGATAGAGGGAGAGAGAGAGAGAGAATGGGTGCGCCAGGGCTTCCAGCCTCTGCAAACGAACTCCAGATGCGTGCGCCCCCTTGTGCATCTGGCTAACGTGGGACCTGGGGAACCGAGCCTCGAACCGGGGTCCTTAGGCTTCACAGGCAAGCGCTTAACCGCTAAGCCATCTCTCCAGCCCGATTCATTTCTTTGTGTACTGGGACTGGACATAACATTGTATTTAAAAAGGTCCTGAACTGGGAATGTAGCTCAGTAGAGTACTTACCTAGCATGAGTGAGTCCCTGGGTTCAGTCTTCATGAACCAGATGGCATGGGTCATTTTGTAAACCCAGCACTCAGGATCAGAAATCCAAGGTTATCATTGGCTACTTAGTAAGTAGCTAGGCTAGCTTGGCCTAACTGAAACTGTCTCTTAAGTAAATAGGTGTATGTATGTATGTATTTTTTATTTTATTTTTTTGAGGTAGGGTTTCGCTCTAGCCCAGGCTGACCTGGAATTCACTATGTAGTCTCAGGCTGCCCTCAAACTTATGGCAATCCTCCTGTCTCTGCCTCCCAAGTGCTGCGATTAAAGGTGTGTGCCACCACACTTGGGTTTTTGTTTGTTTTTTTGTTTGGAGGAGTTAAGGTCTCACTCTAGATCCAGGCTGGTCTTGAACTCTTAGCAATCCTCCTACCTCAGTCTCCAGAGTTCTGGGATTGTGTACCCACCCTGTGCCAGGTTTGTCTGTTGTTTTTTAGAGACAGAGAAGTGGCGTGTTAGGGCCTCAGCCACTGCAGTCAAACTCCAGATGCTTGTGTCACCTAATGGGCATGTGCAAACTTGTGCTTGCCTCACCTTTGTGCATCTAGTTTATGTGGGATCTGAAGAGTCGAACATGAGTCCTTAGGCTTCACAGGCAAGTGCCTTAACTACTTAGCCATCTTTCCTGCCCCCAAATAATTTGTTTTCAAAAAAATTTTTATTAACAACTTCCATGATTATAAAAAAAAAGTCCCATGGTAATACCCTCTGCCCCCCCCCCCACTTTCCCCTTTGAAACTCCATTCTCCCCATCTCAGTCTTTCTTTTATTTTGATGTCATGATCTTTTCCTCCTATTATGATGGCTTTGTGTAGGTAGTATCAGGCACTGTGAGGTCATGGATACCCACACCATTTTGTGTCTGGGGAGAGCACGTTGATATTTTTTTTTTTTTCAAAAAAGTAACTTGGAAGCTGGGCGTGGTGGTGCATGCTTTTAATCCTAACACTTGGAAGGAAGAGGTAGGAGGATCACTGTGAGTTCAAGGCCACCCTGAGACTACATAGTGAATTCCAGGTCAGCCTGGGCCAGAATGAGATAGAACAGACACAAAGGGCCTCCAGCCATTGCAAACGAACTTCAGATGCATGCGTCACTTTGTGCACTGGCTCATGTGGGTTCTGGGGAATTGAACTTGGGTCCTTTAGCTTTTCAGGCAAGCACCTTAACCACTAAGCCATCTCTGCAGCCCAGTGTACAACTTCTTGTTTGATGATGTGTAATAAAATGAGTTCACCCCAAATAGTGAAACCTTGTCCTTAATGACAAGGACCTCATGTTCTGCTGAGGTATTAGAGATGTATGAAGGGGTATGCGCAGCAGGAGCCACTGTGTGCTGTCTAATAGCCCATCTCCCTACCTTCCTGCTGCTGCAGGCAATGTGGAGGGGAATGGTTCCTCTGTTCCCTCATCTCACTTCTAGTCTTGGCTAGTCCTTTGGTGGTAGGCAAGGGACATTTCTCACACTTGAGTTATGGTTTGCATCCCTGTTTGCTAGCAGAGGCAAGGAGGAGCCTGGGAGTATGTGGTTAGGCATCCTGGGTATTTAAAAACTTTTTAAGAAATATTTCTTTGCAAGTATAGAGAATGAGCACACCAGGGCTTCTGGCTGCTGCAGATGCACTCCAGATGCACATGCCACCTTATGCATCTGGCTTTGTGTGGTACTGTCAAATTGAACCTGGGTCCATTTGGCTTTGTAGGCAGGTGCTTTATAACTGCTAAGCTATCTCTCCAGCCCTAAAAAAAATTTTTATTTACTTGCAAAGAGAGCATGCCAGGATCTCTTGCCACTATAAATGAACTCCAGACGTATGCACCATTTTGTGCATCTGGCTTTATGTGGGTACTGGGGAATTGAACTTGGGCTGTCAGGCTCTGCATTTTGTGTCATGTAGCCTAAGGCTTATCTTGAACTCACAATGTAGATTGTCAAAGCTGGCTGATCTCCTGCCTCTGCTCTCAAGTGCCAGCATTGCAGGCACATGCCAATCATGCCTGACTGAAGGATTGTTATTTTTTTGGTTTTTTAAGATAGGGCCTTGCTGGCCTAAAATTCATTATGTAATCTCAAGGTGGCCTTGAATTCAGTGATCCTCCTAACTGCCTCCCAAGTGCTGGTTTTAAAGATGTTTACCACCACACCTGGCTTTCAAATTTTTTATTTCCAAGGAGAGAGAATGGGTGCACCAGGGCTTCTAGCCCCTGCAAACTCCAGATACATGCACCCCTTTGTGCACCTGGCTTTACATGGGGAAATGAACCTCAGGTCATTAGGCTTTGCAGGCAAGGGCCTTAAATGCTGAGCCATCTGCAGCCTAAGGCTTATTAAATTTCTGAGTCACAGCATGATGCCAGTGAAAATGCCCATTCACACAAGAGCGCCTCGTCGTCAGTAGGCTGGGGGCAGGCTAGCATTTGAACCCAGGTCTGACTGAGCTGGCTCTTTCTGAGAGCTCCCGTCTCCGGGCCCATGCTGCAGGTTCTGCTGTGTGTTGCCAGCGCTGCCTCAGTGCCTCAGCCCAGAGCTGCCGCTGCCTTGTGTGCTGCCGGCAGTTGAGCTGCTCTCGCTCCTCGCGGACCAAGACAGCCTCGCGCAGCAGCTGTGCTCTCACTCAGGTACGGTGGGGAGGGTGGGTCTCTAAGATTCTGCAGAGGGGGGTTCTTGGGCAGGGAGGGATGGGCCCAGAGCCTCCTCAGGGCTTCTGTAATGTAACCCAGGCTGTGGGGTGACGGAAGACCCTGAGCGTGGGAGCATGTTTTTCAGAAGGCTGCCTCCTCCTGCGGCTGCACACGTATATCACATCAAGGCCTGACAAGGTGGCCTCAGAGATGCAGTGGCTTCAGCTGGAACAAGAGGTAAACCGATTGCTTACTACTACACCCCTTTATAGGAGCGCAGGGTCTCCTCTCCTGTGGGCACAGTGGGGGGGGGGTTCATTTTCATAACAAAAGTTTCTCTAGCAGTTATAGGAATAAAAGTCCCCCTCCACCAGATGTAACAAAGATGGATCCTAGCCTGTCATGAGACTTGGCAGAATTGCCCAATTTTATTAAGGCTTTAGGACCTGGGAGGTCTGGGAGCAGGTGGGTTGTTAGTAAAATTTAAATGGGCCAGGCGTGGTGCTGCACACCTTTAATCCCAGCACTCAGGAGGCAGAGGTGGCAGGATAATTGTGGTTCGAGGCCACCCTGAGACTACATAGTGAATTCTAAGTCAGCCTCAGCTAGAGTGAGACCCAACCTTAAAAAAAAAAATGGGGGGGTTCTGGAGAAATGGCTTAAGTGGTGAAGGTGCTTGCATGCAAAGCCAAAGGATCCCAGTTTGATTCTCCAGGACCCACATAAGCCAGATTCACAAGGGGTGCACGTGTCTGCAATTTGTAGTGGCTGGATTCTCTGGTGCCCCCATTTTCTCTCTCCCCCTTCCCTCTTTCTCTCAAATAAATAAAATATATTTTAAAAAATGGGCTGGAGAGATGATGGGTCAGCGGTTAAAGGCACTTGCTTGCAAAGCCAAGTAGCCCAGGTTTGATTCCTCAATACTCATGTAAAGCTAGTGGTGTGTGCACCTGAAGTTGGTTTCTCTTCTGTACCTGCAAATACATTAAAAAAGGAAGGAAGGAAGGAAGGAACTTAGCCAGGCATGGTGGTGCATGCCTTTAATCCCAGTACTTGGGAGGCAGAGATAGCAGGCTCGCCATGAGTCCGAGGCCATCCTGAGACTATGTAGTGAATTCCAAGTCAGCCTGGGCTAGAGTGAGACCCTACCTCAAAAAACCAAAATCGCTCCTTGAGCGATGCTTGGGAAAGCCCTTGCAGTGAGTCATTGATTAGGGGACAAACAATGCCTTCTTGTTCCAGGTGGTGTGGCTCCTGGGCAAGTTGAGTGTGCAGAGCCCTTCCTCCCGAGTCACTGGCTCTGACTGCCAATGTAATGTGGAGGTGAGTGGCCAGGGGTCAACAGAGTGGCATCTCTGTTAGTGGGCAAGGGGACCTTGGACAAGGACCCCATGACCCCACTTGTAATCCTGCCTCCCTAGGGTGGTAGGTGTGAGAAGCTGAGAGACTTATCTGCCCTGTTACCCTAGGTGGTCAGAGCGCTCACTGTGATGCTGCACAGACAGTGGCTGACTGTGCGGAGGGCCAGGGCAGGCCCCAGGACTGAGCAGCAGAAGCGCACGGTGCGCTGTCTGCGGGACACAGTGCTGCTGCTGCACAGCCTGTCCCAGAGAGACAAGCTCTTCACTACACACTGCGTGGAGGTCCTGCATCAGTATGACCAAGTGATGCCAGGGGTCAGCATGCTGATTCGAGGACTTCCTGATGTGACTGACTGTGAAGGTGAGCTGGCAAGAGGACCCTCCCTGCCCAGTCTTCATGCAGGCTCATGAACAAGTCAGACCCTTTTGCTTGATTTCAGTGGGCCTCCCCTGCCACCGCAGCCTTTTCTGGACTGGGAACATCATCTTTCTGTTCTGGCTCTTCTCTGAGTATACTAGGCTGTCCTTTGCTTTTGTCTATTGAATTGTAATGTTGAGCCAGTTCTAGAAATATCTAGGTCTGAATTGCCTTTGTATCACTTTGCTTGCAATAGCTGTGGGAGCAAGGCCTGGACAGTTCCTGTGGGTGCTGGGAGAGAAGTAGGACCTTTCCCAGACCCCACCACCTTGGGGCTTCACTTAGAACCCTCTTCCTTTTGGCTCAGAGGCAGCCCTGGATGACCTCTGTGCTGCGGAGACAGACATGGAGGACCCAGAGATGGACTGTAGCTGAGGCCCAGAGCATCCAGCCACACGGTGGCACCAGCACCTTCTGCTTTCCTATCTCATCCACTGATTAAAAGCACTAACCAGCAGTTCCTGCTGAGAACACCAGCCTCGTTTCCTGAGTCTGATTTGTGGGACTGAGAGGAAGGGACATGGGCGCCTCCCCCTCACCTTCCTGGCTGGAGTTGAAATGGTCCCCATGGTAACTAATCTGCTTTGAGGAAAGCTTTGCTCAGTCTCTGGAATTGTCCTGAGTCATAGCTTTGTGTTGGGGCCAGGGGAAGGAACCATTGAGTGGCAGGGAAGGGGCAGCCCTACACTGGGAAGGCCTAGGAAACTGGACCAAGAACTAGGCACAAAAAAGGCCGCCCAGGGCCTGGCAGCCAGGCTGGAGACCTGAAGATAATTCAGGTAACAGTTGAAGTGGGCTCTTATCACCGTAAGGGCCCCAGTGCATTGTGCCAGCTAGCAGGATCACAGCTGCCAGGCGTTTAGGTGCCTGGAGAGGGAGGTTGGGCCAGAGTCGGCAGGCTGACTAACAGGGCGGGCCTTGCTGGCGAAGCAGGAAGCAGGCCGTAGGCGGGCCCAGGCAGTTTCACTTCCCGCCAGCAGCAGAGCGTGCCTGGCCATCGCTGCCTGCTGCCTGCCTGCTCCGGTAAGTGTGGGCCACCAAGGGGATGGGGTTGGGCAGAGGCCATGGATTTCCCTCACCCTGGATTAGGAAGAAGGGGATCCCTCCATAGAGTATGCCTAGGCCTGCAAGGAAACCACCATACCCTCTCCTCCATCTTCTACCCTGCAAATGTACCCGGACTGCAGGGAAGGCCTGAGATGCCTCCCTTTCCTCTGGCCCTGGAGTCCGTTAGACCTTTCTACTGCACTCAACCCCTCACGCTCCTCCCTAGGCTCAGCATGGGCTCACAGGCCCCACCTCCTGGTCCCATGCAGACGCTCATCTTCTTGGACCTAGAAGCCACTGGCCTGCCCTTCTCTCAGCCCAAGGTCACTGAGCTGTGTCTGCTGGCCGTCCACAGATATGCCCTAGAGAACACTCCCATCTCTGGGGGGCACCAGCCTACAGTGCCCCAGCCACCCCGTGTGGTAGACAAGCTCTCCTTGTGTGTGGCTCCAGGAAAAGCCTGTAACCCTGCAGCCAGTGAGATCACAGGTCTGAGCACCGCTGAGCTGGTAGCACATGGACGTCAGCGCTTCGACGACAATCTAGCCAACCTGCTCCTAACCTTCCTGCAGCGCCAGCCACAGCCCTGGTGCCTCGTGGCGCACAACGGTGACCGCTATGACTTCCCCTTGCTCCAAGCAGAGCTGGCTATGCTGGGCCTTAGCAGTCTTCTAGACGGGGCCTTCTGTGTGGACAGCATCACTGCCCTAAAGGCCTTGGAACGAGCTAGCAGCCCCTCAGAGCACGGCCCAAGGAAGAGCTACAGCCTGGGAAGCATCTATGCCCGCCTGTATGGGCAAGCCCCAGTGGACGCGCACACAGCTGAGGGCGACGTTCTGTCCCTGCTCAGTATCTGCCAGTGGAGGCCACAGGCCCTGCTGCAGTGGGTGGATGCTAATGCCAGACCCTTCAGCACCATCAAGCCCATGTATGGGGTTACAGCCACTGCTGGGACCAACACAAGGCCATCTGCTACGATAGCCACTGCACCCGTGGCCACATCCAGGAACGCTTGTCCCAACCTTGGCAGCAACAGGAGACCCAAGGCTTTTCCTCCAGTGAAAATCCCTGAAGCCCCATCCTCGGAGGGGCTGCTGGCCCCATTGGGTTTTCTGGCCTTCCTGACCTTGGCAGTAGCCATGCTGTATGGACTGTCACTGGTCTCACCAGGGCAGTAGTCCAAGAAGGAAATTCTGACTAATAAACCCCCCCCACACACACACACCCATAGCGCTGAGTGATCACTTGTCTCCTCTTTATCAGCCTGGATCTTGGCTCGTATTCAGGGAGGGGACATAGTCCCTGTCTCCTCTCTGAGCAGCATGACCAAAGCCTGTTAGAAGCCAGGACAAGTAAGTTAAAAGACAGAAATCCAAAAGGTGGATGGAAACAGTGTTCCACAGAGGACCCAAGGCCAGCAGCCGAGGCACTGAAAAGGGGGAAAACAGCTCCAAATATTTGCATTTATTATAAATGGGCACAGAGCCGAGATGCTTAGAAACGAGACACAAGGCTGAGACAGCTGGTGAAACACTAACAGGGGACACTGAGGTATTCATGTCTGGGTCAGAGCTACCACCCAGGTCCCTACCTCCACCCATTCCTTTGGCCCTGATGTACCTGCCGCCAGCACAAACCCAACTGGGAAGCAGGGGTCGGGTGTTCTGTGAGGCTGATGCTGGGGAAAATGGTCAGGTTTCCCCCCCCCCCCCCCCCCCCCCCCGCTCCCGGGGGTAAGGTTCTCTCCAGGAGTAAGGGATTTCAACTTCACAACAACAATACATTTGAAAACAGAAAACGGGCAACATGTTTGGCCAAAAGTAAACACTGCAGGGAAAAGACCTGAGCGTTGGTGGACAGAGACTGTCCCTGCCCACCTGTGCAGGGGCCGGGCGGCAAGGACAGAAAGCTCCCCCACAGGCAGCCTGAGCTGTGAGTGGATGTGGCCCTCCAGGCAGTCCCAGAGAAGATGAGGGGACAGTCTAGACAGAAGCTGTCAGGTGTGAGGGAGAGGGACACGCTGCCTGAGGTGCTTTAACATCAGGAGCTGATCAGATGGACTCCAGAAAGCAGCAAGACACCTGCCCCAAGCCCTGGGGACAAGCCATGGCCTCAATAAGTAGTTAGCTACTCCCCAAAGCAGGATGAGTGCCTACAAAAAAAAACTCTGCTACCTTAATGTCACAGGCCACAGCTAGTCACCCTGGGATAAACTGAAAAAAGACCCTCCCCATCCCGCATCATCTGCATTTGCTTGAGATTCCTGGAAGCAGACTTTCAAGTGACCTAGCCTGGCAAGAACATCACCCCTGCCTGGTCAGTGTCAGGGGAAGCCACTGGTCTAAACAGAACACGTGCCACACACACATGGCAGCACTCACTCACACATGACATCAAGTGGCATCTAGAGAGGTGGGGACCCACTCAGGGGACCGCCTTTGGGGGATCCATGTAGGCCGGGTTGTACGGAGGCTGGCTGGCAGGATAGGGCGCAGCAGCACCTCCTGAAAATAGAGGAGAGGGCACGGGTTAGCTGTGGGCACGTTAGGCTGTCGTACGATTTGGCACGCTACCAAGAAAGGTTGAGGTCTATCCAGTGTAGTACTCTGGGAGGGTTATCTGTGAGCCAGAAGCACGAACTGGAGGCCCAGACAAGGTAAGCGACTCCACAGTGGTACTCACCAGCGAAGGTCTCATGGTAGGCCGGGGGGCCCATCGGCTGGGTCGGGTAGGGTGGTGGGTACTGCGTCGGGTAAGGTGCTGCTGGCATTCCTGGCTGGGGGGGCATGGGGTGGTAGCCCTGGTACGTTGGTCCAGGGTAGCTAGGGGGCACACTTGGCGGCTGAGGGTAAGGGGCATGCACCACAGTGGTGGATGTGGTGGTGGTCACAACAGCTGTAAAGAGAATCTTAATTAGTCAAGACCCTCCCGCTCCCCGGGTCTCGAGATGAGGCCTGCCGGCACCCCACGCCCTCCAACTTAGCCATAGCAGGGCCCTGCTCAGCAGCCCTTGCCCACGCAGGGGTCTGCACCTGCAGACAAGGAGGGCCACATCGGTTGGGGTGCGGGGGGGTTGGGCACACTTACGACGCGGTCGGCGGCACATCTTGTACAGACAACAGCAGGAGCAGGTGAGGCAGATGATGATGGTGACAACAGAGAGCACAAAGATGGTCAGGCCGATGGCGACAGTTGCTCCGAACCTGCCAAACAGCTGCTCATTACCTGGCGCCTCTCACCTTTCCCCATAATTAGCAACCCTCACTTTGCCTGCTCCTAAGGGAAACCCCCTTGCCACAAAAGACTCTAGGCAGGGCTAGGGAGTGGCTCGGTAGATCAAGTGCTTGATGTACAAGTCTTGAATCCCCAAGGTCAGATCGCCGCACGCCATGTGAACAGCAGGAAACTGTGCCGGGCTTCAGTAATCCCAGAGAGGCTGCAGTGAGAAGGGAAGTGCAGGCAGAAGAGCTCACCAGAAACTCACAAAAGGAGTGCTGAGCAAGGTGAAACCTTGCTTCAAAAGGGGTGGAAGGAGGGCTGGAGAGATGGCTTAGCAGTTAAGGTGCTTGTCTGCAAAGCCAAAGGACCCAGGTTCAATTCCCTAGGATCCAAGTAAGGCAGATGCACAGGTTGGTACCTGCATCTGGAGTTCGTTTGCAGTGACTAGAGGCCCTGGTGCACCCTGAGACTACAGGTCAGCCTGAGCTACAGTGAGACCCTACCTTGAAAAACTCATATATATATATTTTATATTTATATATATATATATAATTGGAAGCTGGGGGCATGGTGGTGCACGCCTTTAATCCCAGCACTTGGGGAGGTAGTGGTAGGAGGATCACCGTGAGTTCGAGGCCACCCTGAAACTACATAGTGAATTCCAGGTCGGTCTGGGCCAGAGTGAGACCCTACCTCAAAAAACCAAAAATATTAAGAATAATAATTGTGCCGGGCGTGGGGGCCCACGTCTTTAATCCCAGCACTCAGGAGGCAGAGGTAGGAGGATTGCCATGAGTTTGAGGCCACCCTGAGAATACAGAGTGAATTCCAGGTCAGCCTGGGCTAGAGTGAGACCCTACCTCAAAAAAGCAATAATAATAATAATAATAAATAATTGGGAAAAAATGATGGAAGGTGAGGGCTAATCCAAAAGTTGTCTTCTGACTTCCCTGTGCATCTGTATGTCCACACACCAAGTAAAAAGGAAAAAAAGAGAAAGAAAGACTATGAGCAACTTCTGGACTGTGTAACTTGAACCTGTTGCAGCCTCAGTTTATGTGAGTTTATGTAAAGCCCCTCCCCAGGGCCAGCTCTCCCATCCCCCATCAGGAGGGGGCCCTGGGCAACTTGTTCTCCCCCCCCCCCACAAATGAGCAGCACATGACTGTCAGGCACGTGTCACAAGCTAGACAGGTGGACTGAAAGCACTGGGCAGTGAGTGTGAGGCCACTGTCCCCTACCAATACAGATGGGGAAAATAAAATGACCCGAGAATGACAGAAAACAAAAAAGGGACAGAAGCTCCAGGAAGACAAGGCCAGTGTAGCCTGGGGAGCAAGAAGAGGCTCCCCAGAGCAGGCTGTAGGAAGCCCAATGCCAAGGACATTGGCCCTTACCACAGCCTTGCTATGGGTGAATGCTAGGCCAGCTGCTTGCCTGTAAGCACCCTTGTCCCCCACCATCTGCCAGTATGGCTCCTTCCCAGGGGAGGAAGCTAAGAGCAAAACCGATGTGGACAGAGGGCTAGATAGAGGAAGAGGAGGCCTCCCTTCCCAACCCAGGAACTCATGGTTCGCCAACACAGACCCCAAGCTAGAAGTTTACCCAAACGATTTCAAAAGGCAGACGGAGTCCCTGACTATCTTCACACATATTCCATGCTACAGTCTAATGAAAGGCAAACGCTCAGTAGCCATAGTAAGCAGATTCAAAACCTAAAGATCAAGGCTAGGGAGATGGCTCCGTGGATAAAGTGCTTCCCGTGCAAGCATGAGGACCAGAGTTCAGATCCCAGCACCCATGTAAATGACAGATGGGCATGGCAGCCCACTTGTAATCCCAGTGTTGAAGGCAGAGATAGCAGATCCCTGGGCAAGCTGGGTAAGCTCTAGGTTCACGTGAGACAGAGAGAGAGAGAGAGAGAGAGAGAGAGACCCTGCCACATTAAATAACATGAAGAACTATTAAAGACGCCACCCACATCAACCAATCTGGCTTCCACAGGCATGAGCACATGTGTGACCTCCCCAAAACCTGCAAATATGCATGTATACACACCATGCACACATACACACTCAAACAAAAAGGAAGACAATGAGGGCTGGAGAGACGGCTCAGCGGTTAAGGCGCCTGCCTGCAAAGCTTAATGACGCGGGTTCAATTCCCCAGTACCCACATAAAGCCAGGTGTACTAGGTGGTGCATGCATCTGGAGTTCATTTGTAGTGGCTAGAGGCCCTGGCATACCCATTTTTTCTATCTCAAATAAATAAGTATAATAATAATAATAAAGATGATGATGAAAACAAAACCTAAAAATGTTAACCACAGGGCTTCTGCCCCTCTGAGGTCCGGGTGAAAGGATGTGGGCCCCGCCCCACCCCACCATGAGGCTTCCAGCTCCAGCCCAGAGATGGGGCACAACCCCAGCAGAACCCCTCGGCCAAGGGACATGTCTAAGAACAAGCCCCTCCCACTCCAGGATAAAATTCACTCAGCCAAGCTCCAAAACCAGGAGCCTTCCATCACCACGTGGCCCAGGAACAAGCCCATAGGTGTCTCCCGGCCCAGCCAAGAGCAGGAACCGAGGAGAACACATTCACAGCCAGTGACATGCGGTGGCAAGTTCAGGGTCGGTTCTGTGGCAAGCTCTCATTGCTTCTCCACAGAATGCACACGCTCACCCCATGTTAGCCTCGGCCTTCACCTAGGGGCCTCCTGCAGCCAGGGACTTCCCCTCTTTCCATCAGGGGCCAGTCAGTTTCAATTTCCTCCCCTTTCAGGGAAAAGGAAATCGAATCTCCTCCAGGGTCCTTCCCATTCCTGACGTCAGCAGCAGGAAGGACAGACACAGGGCCCTCTTAAAGACACAGCACGATCTAGGTGCCAGCAGCCAGCGAGGGAGGCGGGGAAGCGGAGGTTCTGGAGACGTCTCCCATAGAGCCATCTCCCCCCTCTGCCTTGCACCTGGCCTTGGAACGTAGCCCAGCCTCCGCGGGTCTGAGCCACATGCCAGCCGGCTCACATCTCACCCCCACTGTCCCAGTTCCATCTCCGCCCCCTGCCCAGCGCCTTTGCCAGCTGCAGCCACACACCACCGCCCCCAGATGAGACCAAAGCCAGACTCTGGGGCTCAGGCTGACACTTCAACATCCAGATCCAGCTGGTCCCCTCAGCTCAACTGCCACTAGCATGACCTCCAAGCCTGTAAACTGGCCCCACCAGGTAAGGCTGCCGTACCCCTGCCCTGCCCCGCAATGATCTGATCATGTTACCCTAGCTCTAATGCTCCCCTGGGGCTCCCATAGCTCCTGGGAGCATGAGAATTTGCTTTTATAATCACTTGCAAAACTGTGTATCTACTCCTCTGAACATGTGCCATAGCTGACAAGGAAAGAGAAAATTCTCGGGTGAAACTAGATAGATAAACAACAAAAAAAGCACATTTCAATCTTTAATTAAAAATCTAGCCAGGTGTGGCACGTCCATCCTCTCTGATACCATGATCCCATTGCTGTCATCTCTCAGCCCTGCAGTCCCGCAGTCAGTCACTTCTTCCCCTGTCACCCACACCCATCAAGACCATCCCATCACCCAGGTCAACATGGACTCTTTCCCATTGACCTTTCAACTGACTGTCAACCTCCAACCACAGTTACCCCATCAGCATCACTCCCAGCACACCCTGTCATGAGGATCAAAGGTCCTGGTGAACAGACATGGCGACTGCTTTGGGGCCCGGCCCAACGATGTGGTGCCACCCTAGTTCTCACAGGCCTCGGCCAAGCCCACCTGAACCCACTTGCCGCTTGTGACAGAAAGACACAGCCTACGGGCTTTATTTACCCTGACATGGGGTCACTGTCAAAGCTGGATCGAAATCTTAGCGCGGAGCCTTGCTGCTCCAGGGCCTCCGGGTGGATGGAAACTCTGCAAACAGAAAAGATAGCGCATGAGGAGTGCACTTGAAAAGCCCCACCTGGGTCTCCACAACTCGCCGCCTCCGGGTCCAAACGGACCCCCGCAGAAAGCTACCGGATGTCAGGCTGCAGTGCACCTGCTTCTCAAGCATCAGCGTCTCAAGAGACCAGGAAATTAGCCGGGCAGATCGCAAAACATCTATAAAGGACCTTCCCCGACCACAACAGGATGAAGGTAGAAACCAAAAGCCGAAGGCCACATTGCTACGAAGCTGAAAACAAAACGAAGCCAGGCGTGGTGCCTCATGCCTTGAATCCCAGCACTTGGGAGGCCGAAGTAGGATTTTTGTGAGTTCAAGGCCATCCTGAGCTACAGAGTGAGTTCCACGTCAGCCTGAGCTACAATGAGATGCCTCATAAAAAAGGGTGGGGGAGATGGAGAGATGGATTAGCAGTTAACGCACTTGTCTACAAAGCCTAAGGACCCAAGTTCAATTCCTCTGTACCCATGTAACCCAGATGCACAGGGTGGCACATCCATCTGGAATTCATTTGTAGTGGCTAGGGCCCTGGTACATCCAATCTCTCTCTCCCTCTTTCTCTCTCTCTCAATTAAATAAATTAATAAAATATCTTTTAAAAATTCACTGTGAGCCAGGTGTGGTGGCACACACCTTTAATCCCAGCACTCTGGAGGCACAGATAGGAAGATCACTGTGAGTTTGAGGCCACCCTGAGAATACATTGCGAATTCCAGGTCAGCCTGGGCTACAGCAAACACTGCCTCAAAAAAAAAAAAAAAAAAAAAAAAATCCCTAATGCCCCAAAACTAGGAAAAAAGGAATAGATGGTAAGACCCTATTGCTGAAGACTCCACATACTTGGGCTGCAAGTCCACTGAGAAATCCTGCTGGAACTGAGCTGATAACCTCCTCCATGTAGACCAGCTGACAGAAAGCTGGAAGAAGCCATGCTGCATGCAGTTCAATGGGAGAGAGAGAAATCACCAGTGAAGATACTCAACAACGGATACTACAAGTCTTATGTTTTGCCAACCAGGCCAAATGAGCCAACAGGTGCAATATCGGCACATCTGTCATGGTGGAAACCAGCTGCCCTCTAATTGGACTGGAGGCCCGCTCCACAGGAGGGAATACATCCCTGATACTGAAAACCTACAAAAGGGGTAGTCATGAGCCCTAGGGGTGTAACCTCTGCTGCAGTCTGGCTAGATGTATATACTATGCTCATCAAACTGCCCAGTAAGCACTTCTCTTAATGTCTCTCTCTCTCTCTCTGTATATGTATGTGTATGTGTGTGTGTGTATATATATATATATATATATATATATTTTTTTTTTTTTTTTTTTTTGGTAGGGTCTCACTCTAGCCCAGGCTGACCTGGAATTCATTATAAAGTCTCAGGGTGGCCTCAAACTCATAGCAATCCTCCTACCTCTGCCTCCCCAGTGCTGGGATTAAAGACATGTGCCACCACCACACCTGGCTCATACCCTTATATTAATGCTACTCTCAATATTGGCAGAGAACCTTCTCTTTTCATATAGCAGTGACCTTGGGATGACTCAGAAGGCATCACGGTGCAGGAAAGAAGTGACAGGAGTGCTCAACACTGCAATATCTCTATCACACCTTCCAACGCTCAGGGTCTATTGTAGAAGAGGTAGTGGAAAGAATGTAAGAGCCAAAGAAAGGGTAGGACTCCTTACAACGTGCTCCTCCAGACACAAAATGGCCTGGATATCCCCGACCTCACAGTGCCGGACACTACGTACATAAGACCATCATAATAGGAGGAAAAGATCATGACACCAAAATAAAAGAGAGGCTGATTGAGAGGGGGAGGGGATATGATGGAGAATGGAGTTTCAAAGGGGAAAGTGGGGAAGGGAGGGCATTACCATGGGATATTGTTTACAATCATGGAAGTTGTTAATTAAAATAAAATAAATTAAAAATTTAAAAAGCAAAAAAAAAAAAAAACATTCACTGTTAAGGAGCCAGGGGTGTAACAGTTGGTAGAGTTCTTGCCTAGCATGCATAAATCCTTAGCACTGCATAAAAGAGGGTACCGTAGATCACTATTGTAATTCCAGCACTCAGGAGGCAGGAAGATCAAAACTTCAAAGTCATTCTCAACTACATAGCGAGTTAAGGGGACATCCTGGAATACACGAGACCCTCCCTTCAAAAAACACCGAAGCTGGATGGAGCCAGGCGTGGTGACACACACCTTTAATCCCAGCACCTGGGACGCAGAGGGAGGATTGCTGTGAGTTCCAGATCATTCTGAGACTACATGCAGGTCAGTCTGGGTTAGATTGAGACCCTTCCTCGACAAAATAAAACCACTGACTGGTTCTTAGTGAAGTTGGCGGCAGTGGCTTTGGTCCTGGGATGTCCCTGTGTCAGAGCTCCACAGGGACACGCAACAGCCGGGACAGCCATGCTGTGATTGCACAGCCTTCTACATGCCTTCAGGAGCTAGGAAAATTAACACATCTGTGGGGTTGGTGTCCATGTGTCTGCGGACTTCTCATGGGAGGAGTGGCAGGACCTTGATGATGCTCAGAGGAAACTCTGCAAGGACGTGATGCTGGAGACCTATAGCAGTCTGCGGTCCCTGGGTCAGGGCATTAACAAACCTAAAGTTATCTTTAAGTTGGAGAAAATAATTGACCCTTGGACAGTAGAAGGAGCCCAAGCCAGGGCCTCCCAGAGAGTGACAGGCACACCAGGGCCTCCAGCCACTGGCAGTTGAAATCCGGATGCTTGCGCCACCTAGTGTGCACACGTGACCTAGTGCTTTGCGCGTCTGGCTTACGTGGGATCTTAGAGAGCTTGAACATGGGTCCTTAGGCTTCGCAGCGTTTTCAGAGTTGTAAGTCCCATGTTGAGCGAGACCTGTCATCTTTGGAGCTGATTTTCATACAAGGTAAGAGATACGGATCTAGTTCCATTCTTCTTCACAGAGATAATCCCATGAAGCATTTGTTAAAGAGATTCTCTTTGTGTTCAGAATGTGAATGCCCTGAATGATACGGTCCAGGACAGTCCAAACACAAACTCGTATCATCTTGTAACTGACAGCAGCACTTCTGTTGAGGAGGGGGTTGAATTAGGAAAATTATTCAGTGTGAACTCGGACCCTGTTTCAAGTCTGACTGTAAAGAATGGAAACTCTTCAGGAATGCGGCCAGAGGTACTGGGCACATGGGAGACTGTGCTTGTCTCTAGTGAGCCTGATGCTGTCCAGGCTGCAGTGGAGCTGGATGGTGCTTATGGACCTGGGAAGGCCCCCAGACAACGGGACCTCACTCTTTAGTCTGTATAATAGGATTCAAAGTAGGCAAAAGCATGTCACAAATCTTAAGCTCTCAGAATGCCAGAGAACAAATGTAGGAGAAAAGCCTTACGATTGTAAGGAAGATTAGAAACCCACTTCTCAGAACTCACTGTTCATCAGAGAGCACACAGAAAAGAGGAGTGTAATGCGTGTGGTACTGTTGGCCAAAAATCAAATTGCACTGTGTATCAGAAAACTTGCACAATTGATAATCCTCATGAATGCAGTGTTTCTGGAAAAAACTTAACAAGAAGTCAAATTTCCTGAAAATAAAAAAACAAAAAAACACTGAAGTTGGGACTATAGCTGAGTAGTATAATGTTTGCCTAGTATTGTTACACCCTGGGTTTGATCCTCAGAACCTCAAATTTTTTTTTTTAATCAAGCTTGGGCTGGAGAGATGGTTTAGCAGTTAAGACATTTGCCTGCAAAGCCTAAGAACCCATGTTCAACTCTCCAGATCCCACATAAGCCAGATACACAAGGGTGAGGCAAAGTTGCAACATGCCCACTAGGTGGCACAAGCATCTGAGTTTGATTCAGTGGCAGAGGCCCTGGTGTACCAATTCTCTCTCTCTCTAGCTCTCTCCAAAAAAATTTTTAAAAAACCAAGCCAGGGCTGGAGAGATGGCTTAGCAGTTAAGGCGCATGCCTGCAAAGCCTAAGGACCCAGGTTCAATTCTGCAGGTCCCACACAAGCCAGATGCACATGGTGGGACATGAGTCTGGAGTTCATTTGCAGTGGCTAGAGGCCCTGGGGTTCTCACTCTCTCTCCCCTCTTTCTCTAATGAATAAATAAATAAAAATAAAATCATTAAAAAAAAAATCAAGCCAGAGCATGGTGGTGCATGCTTTTAATTCCAGCACTCAGGAGGCAGTGGTAGAAGGATTGCAGTGAGTTCAAGGACACCCTGAGACTACAGAGTGAATTCGGAGTCAGCCTGGACTAGAGCAAGACCCTACCTTGAAAAAGAAAAAAAAAAAAAAAATCAGCCAGGTGTCGTGGTACATGCCTTTGATCCCAGCACTTGGGAGGCAGAGGTAGGAGGATCACTGTGAGTTCCAGGCCAGCCTGGGTCTAGAGAGTGAGTTACAGGTCAGCATGGGCTAGTGAAACCTTACTTCAAAGAATGAAAAAAAAAAAAAAATCAAGCCAGGCATGGTGGCACACACCTTTAACCCTAGGACTTGAGAGGCAGGGTGAGTTCGCTATGAGTTCAAGGCCAGTCTGGGACTACAGAGTGAGTTCCAGGTTAGCCTAGACTACAGTGAGACCATACCTTGGCGGCGGGGGGATGGGGAAGCAATAATCATGGCAGGTTTCTGTAATCCCACCATACGGATGGTGAGATGGGAGGTGGAGACAGGAAGCTCTCGGACCAGCTAGTAAGGCAAACACAGCAATGAACAACAAGGAGAATGAGAGCCAGAGATCTGCCTCAAATGCGGTCCCATCCTAGTTCTCAAAGACCTTTCCCAAGCCCACCTGAACCCACGTGTCACTCAAGACAAGGAGGATGCCATGGCATGCACATACCCAAAAAAATAAAAATAAAAATAAATCCAGTGTGCTGGGCTGGAGTGATGGCTCAGTGGCTAAAGCATTTGCCTGCAAAGCCTACTGACCAGAATTCAATTCCCCAGGATCCATGTAAAGCCAGATGCACAGTAGCACATGCATTTGGAGTTCATTTGCAGCGGCTGGAAGCCCTGGCATGCCCATTTACTTTCTCTCTCTCTCTCCTTGTAAATAAATAAGTAAAAATATTTTCAAAGCTGGGCATGGTGGTGCACACCTCCAGTCCCAGCACTCGGGAGGCAGAGGCAGGAGGATTGCCCGAGTTTGAGGCCACGCTGAGACTACATGGTGACTTCTAGGTCACTCCGGGCTACAGCAAGACCCTACCTTGAAAAACAAAAACAAACAAACAAAAAAAGCAGGGCTGGAGGGATGGCTTAGCGATTAAGGCATTTTCTGCAAAGCCAAAGGACCCAGGTTCGATTCCCCAGGACCCACATTAG
The DNA here is from genome assembly GCF_020740685.1 of Jaculus jaculus. Classification (NCBI taxonomy): domain Eukaryota; kingdom Metazoa; phylum Chordata; class Mammalia; order Rodentia; family Dipodidae; genus Jaculus; species Jaculus jaculus. The sequence goes on from NC_059118.1 coordinate 16,899,167, forward strand.
CCAGATGCACAAGGTGGCGCGTGCGTCTGGAGTTCGTTTGCAGTGGCTGGAGGCCCTGGCGTGCCCATTCTCTCTATCTCTCTCTGTCTGTCACTCTCAAATAAATAAATAAATAAAATAAACAAAAATTTAAAAAATAATTTTATTTATTTATTTATTTGACAGAGAGAGAGAGAATGAGCAGGGCCTCCAGCTACTGCAAACGAACTCCAGGCGCATGCACCCCCTTGTGCATCTGGCTAACGTGGGTCCTGGGGGAATCAAGCCTTGAACCAGGGTCCTTAGGCTTCACAGGCAAGTGCTTAACTGCTAAGCCATCTCTCCAGCCCAAATTATTTTTTTTTTATTTTTTTTTAATTTATTTATTTGAGAGCGACAGACACAGAGAGAAAGACAGATAGAGGGAGAGAGAGAGAATGGGCGCGCCAGGGCTTCCAGCCTCTGCAAACGAACTCCAGATGCGTGCACCCCCTTGTGCATCTGGCTAACGTGGGACCTGGGGAACTGAGCCTCAAACCAGGGTTCTTAGGCTTCACAGGCAAGCGCTTAACCGCTAAGCCATCTCTCCAGCCCCCAAATTATTTTTTTTAAATGCAGTGTGAAGGGTCTGGAAAGCAATGAGGCAGTGGACGCGACAGCACAATGAGGAACAAACCTCATAGAGCCCAGCTTGCCACCCAGTCTCCTAGCAGCGAAACCCAATGTCAGAAATAGTGCTGGGAAGCTGAGCATCTCTTCTGGAAGCTTTCGGAAGCCAGTGTAATGAGGATGACATCCATAGGCTACTAACTAAGGAAGATCTAATGACCCCCCCCCCCATTCATGGGCAGGGGCAGGAAAGGCTGCACCTCTTGAGTAGCTGGGAAACAGAACAGACTTCCTTCTAAGCATCTCGGGGTCTACTGTGAGGCTAAAATGGTCTTCAGAGGGCTCGTGTTCTGGCACGAGCCACATAGATCCTCTCTGGAGAGAGGCCTCCATCCAAACTCTTATAATCAACTTTGCAAATGCAATGTTAGGCACACGATCAAAAATTTTCAGGAACACTAAGAGTCTGGACAATATGAATAAATATGACTAGAAAGCAGTCATAATTGACAACAGAAACATCTACAGAGACTCTAAGCATTATTAAAGTTAGCAGACACTGACATCGCAATGACAAAAACACACTATTTTAAAGAATAAATTTATGAGGTCATTAAACAAAAACAGGTGGGGGATTGGAGAGATGGCTTAGCTGTAAAGGCACTTGCCTGTGAAGCCTAAGGTCTCAGGTTCAATTCCCCAGTACCCACATAAGCCAAATGCACAAAGTGGCACATGCTTCTGGACTTCGTTTGCTGTGGCTAGAAGCCCTGGCATGCCCATTCTCTCTGTCTCTCTCTTCTCTACATTTCTCTTTCTCTGCTTGCAAATAAAAAAAATAAAAATAAAAATTAGGGGGTTGGAGAGATGGCTTAGCAGTTAAGGCACTTGCCTGAGAAGTCTAATAACCCATGTTCGATTCCCCAGTACACACACAAGCCAGATGCACAAAGTGGCACATATGTCTCTGGAGTTTGATTACAGTGGCTAGAGGCCCTGGTGTGCCCATTCTCTCCCTTTCTCTCTCTCTCTCTCTAATAAATAAATAAAAATTTAAAATTAGGGCTGGAGAGATGGTTTAGCGGTTAAGTGCTTGCCTGTGAAGCCTAAGGACCCCGGTTCGAGGCTCGATTCCCCAGGACCCACGTTAGCCAGATGTACAAGGGGGCACACGCATCTGGAATTCGTCTGCAGTGGCTGGAGGCCCTGGCGTGCCCATTCTCTCTCTCTCTCTTTCTGCCTCTTTCTCTGTCTGTCGCTCTCAAATAAATAAATAAAAATAAACCAAAAAAAATTTAAATTAGAAAAAAAAAAAAAAAAGGTCTGGAGAGATGGTGCTTGTCCATAAAGCCTAATGACCCAAGTTCAATTCCTGAGTACCCACATGAAGCACATGCCTTTAATCCCAGCACTCGGGAGACAGACATAGGAGGATCACCATGAGTTCAAAGCCACCCTGAGAGTACATTGTAAATTCCAGGTCATCCTGAGATGGAGTGAGTCCCTACCTCGAAAACCTAAAATAAAATAAAAGTCCAGGCCCAGATGGATTCACTGGTGAATTTTACCAGACCTTCATGGAAGAACTAACGCCAATTTTCTCAAACTTTTCCATAAAATGGAAAAGGAAGGAATACTTCCGCACTCCTTCTATAAAGCCAGCATCACCCTGATACCAAAACCAGACAAAGACAGAACAAAAAAAAGAAAATTACAGACCAATCTCCTTCATGAACATAGATGAAAAAGTTCTCAACAAAATATTGGTAAACAATCGGGTGTGATGGTTCACACCTTTAATCCCAGAACTTGGGAGGCAGAGGTAGAAGGATCGCCATGAGTTCGAGGTCACCCTGAGACTACATAGTGAATTCCAGGTCATCCTGGGCTAGAGTGAGACCCTACCTCAAAAAATAAAAACGAAACAAAACACACACACACAAATATATATATACACATTGGCAAACAATACGAGAATATATCAGAAAGATCATCCACACCAACCAAGTAGGCTTTATCCCGGAGATGCAGGGATGGTTCAACATACACAAAATGATATATGCAATGCATTATATAAATGGATTGAAGGACCCTACCTCGAAAAACAAAACAAAACCAACCAAAAAAAGAAAAGAAATTCTGTCTCAAAGAACAAAGTGGAAGACAATGGCGACCTCTGGCCCCCACAGACACACACACATACTTGCACATGCCCTCAATGCAACCACGCACCCACCCACATACAGCCCTGTACACTCACATACATATGCACACACACCATGTGCACAAACACAAGACTGCCATAATGGATTAAAATGGATATAAGAGCCGGGCGTGGTGGAGCACTCCTTTAATCCCAGCACTAGGGAGGCAGAGGTAGGAGGATCGCCATGAGTTCAAGGCCACCCTGAGCCTCCATAATGAATTCCAGGTCAGCCTGAGCTACAGTGAGACCCTACCTCAAAAAAAAGAAAAGAAAAGAAAAGAAAAGAAAAGAAAAGAAAAGAAAAGAAAGGAAAAGAAAAGAAAAGAAAAGAAAAGAAAAGAAAATGGCTAGAGGCCCTGGCACGTCCATTCTCTCTCTCTCTCTCTCTACCTACTTCTCTCTCTCTAATAAATAAAAATAAGTAAAATATAGAACCCAAAAGCATTCCCACAAAGCAATACACAGTTTGCGAAAACACAAATCACCAATAAGAAGTCTCCTCCGGGCTGGAGAGATGGCTTAGCGGTTAAGCGCTTGCCTGTGAGGCCTAAGGACCCCGGTTCGAGGCTCGGTTCCCCAGGTCCCATGTTAGCCAGATGCACAAGGGGGCTCACGCGTCTGGAGTTCGTTTGCAGAGGCTGGAAGCCCTGGCGCACCCATTCTCTCTCTCTCCCTCTATCTGTCTTTCTCTCTGTGTCTGTTGCTCTCAAATAAATAAATAAATAAAATTTAAAAAAAAAAAAGTCTCCTCCCCACCACCACTGAGAGGTCATGGGAGACTGAAGAAAATAAGATGGTATGGCTTGGACTTGCCCAGACCAGAAAGATCACCTGGCCTGAACTAAGGAGTGTGGCCATTATGACACTATGTTGTGGCCAAGCACAAAGGGAACAGAATGTGGCAACAAGAAACACTCCTTGGTCCCTGCCCGTAACAGCCCAGCACACACCCGTGCTCTGCGCCCTGCAGGGAACATATAACCAGAGCATGCACACCCACATGCCCACCCCAGGGCATGTTGATACAGGTAACCTAGCGGCCTTAAGGGTGGGGAACTAACTAAGCAGCTCTGGGAAGTCCTGCATGTAAGAGGGACTCCCGGAACTCTCTGGTTCAATGCTTAGCCATTATCTTGAGCGGCTAGAGGGGCAGGGCTCTATCCTGTACAGAGGTTCAGCACTGCCCCCCCCCCAAACACCATGTATATCTTCTCCCCAAGCATACCCACCTGTAGTCAGGCTCGGCACACATGTCCCACTCGACTTTCTTCAGCACATCAGAACAGCAGTACTGGTTCAAACAGGAACCACAGCAGAAGTCAGGGCAGAATTCTGGTATTGGGTGGTCTCGGCTGCCAAAAGACATGCATACCTCGCCAAGAGCTGGAATAGAGAAACATACCAGTTCCTCCCGCTGTGGCCCCGCTGTCTCCTCAACACAACCACCAGGCACAAGCATGGTACAGGCCTGCCATCCCACTCACCTCTTTCCCTCTCCCTGAGGCCACAGCAAGGTGCCCTAAAAGGCTCTCTCCCTCCCCCGCCAGTCATCTGGCCTTCTCTGTGTGTTTTGGGGGAGTGTTTCAAGGTAGAGTCTTGCTCCAGCCCAGGCTGACCTGGAATTCATTCAGTAGTCTCAGGGTAGCTTTGAACTCACAGCGATCCTCCCATCTCTGCCTCCCTGAGAGCGCTGGGATTAAAGATGTGTGCCATCATGCCCGGTCTGCTGGCCTGTTTTTTTTTTTTTCGTTTTTTTTTTTTTTGGTTTTTCGAGGTTCTAGCTCAGGCTGACCTGGAGTTCACTATGTAGTCCCAGGGTGGCCTCGAACTCAGTGAACCTCCACCCTCCCGAGTGCTGGGATTAAAGACGTGCGCCACCACACCCGGCTCTGCTGGCCTTCTAATAGGGGAGTATATGTCTGGGTCTGGGGAGACGGTTCAGCAGATAAAGGCGTTTGCTTGCAAATGCTTCTGACTGGGGTTCAATTCCCCAGTCACCAAAAGCCATATACACAAAGAGGTGCGTGCGTGTGGAGTTAGCTTGCAGCAAGAGGCTCACCTCGTCCCTCAAATAAATAAAAATATGAGTGTGGTACTTTGAGTGCATGTTCCCCAATAGACTCAGGAGTTTTGTATAAGTCTATAACCTGGATTTGCAGCTGCCTCGCTGGAAGAAATGTCACTGGGAGCAGATCGTGGGGTCCAGCCTACAGGTATGCAGAATGCTTGAGCCCTGCCCGGGGTCTCTGCTGTTCAGCTGCAGGGTTGGGTCAGCTCCTGATAGTGCTGCTGGTTCTGAGGTGGTCTCTCTGCTTGGATCTGTGAAAAGGGACCAGCTTCTTCTGCCATGGAGGGAATTTCCCTGCATCTGTAACCTTCAAATAAATTCCTTCTTCCTCCCATAAACTGTGTCTGGATTTGGAAGTTCATCCCAGCATCAGGGAGCTGACTACAATAGTGAGTTTGACTGGGCCACTTCCTGTTCTCAGACCTCCATTGGTCCCCACCGCTTCAGGATCAAGCCCAGAGACCAACCCGCCCAAGGCAGAGAGGGTCTTGAAGAAGTCTAACTTTCTTTAATTCACTTATTTAGTTATTTCAAGGAGAGAGAGAATAGGTGAGCCAGGGCCACCAGCCACAGCAAAAGAACTCTAGATGCATTGGCCACCTTGTGCATTTGGCTTTAAGCGGGTACTGGGGAAGTGAACCGCGGTCTTTAGGTTTTGCAGGTGAGTGCGTGCCTTAACCCCTGAGTCGTCTCACCAGCCCTGAAAAAGTCTAACGTCGCAGCCTCACCACGTCCTACCTCATTATTTTATTCTTTTCGAGGTAGGGTCGGTCTCACTCTAGCTTAGGCTGACCTGGAATTCACTATGGAGTCTCAGGGTGGCCTCGAATTCACTGCGATCCTCCTACCTCTGCCTCCCGAGTGCTGGGATTAAAGGCAGGCAGCATTATGCCCAGCTTCTACCCCATTCTTGCCGGTTCCCTCATTTACAACTCAGTTCCTCTTTCGTGGCTGTATTCCGGATTACCTTCTCCAGAATCTGCCAAACCGGGCACATGTAAAACAGAGCACTTGTATACGGCACCAGGTACCGGACCATGCAGTATGTAACCCTCATTTCCCTCCGCTATCATTCAGCCACAGTAGCTTCATCTGCTGGACACAAGTGCAGGGACCTGGCCCCCAAAGAGCAACCAATTCAGTTGGCCACAGTGACACTCGCCACACGTGTCCATCAAGCACTTAGCCTCGGGTTGCAATTTACTGTTGCAATCAGCTTCTCCTTGCGGGACAAAAGCAGCTTATGAAGCCGGGCGTGGTGACACATGCCTTCAATCCCAGGACTCAAGAGGTAGAGGTAGGAGGATTACTGTGAGTTCGAGGCCACTCTGAGAGTAGAGAGTGAATTCCAGATCAGCCTGGGCTAGAGTGAGACCCTGTTTCAAAAAACAAACAAACAGGGCTGGAGAGATGGTTTAGCGGTTAAATGCTTGCCTGTGAAGCCTAAGGACCCCGGTTCGAGGCTCGGTTCCCCAGGTCCCACGTTAGCCAGATGCACAAGGGGGCGCAAGCGTCTGGAGTTCATTTACAGTGGCTAGAAGCCCTGGCGCGCCCATTCTCTCTCTCTTCCTCTATCTGTCTTTCTCTCTGTGTCTGTCACTCTCAAATAAATAAATAAAAATTAAAAAAAAAACAAAAACTAAAAGTAAAGCAGTTTATAAGAGGGGGAGTGTATTTCAGGCTTCCCAATTCCAGGGGAACACCATCAGTGGTGGAAAAAGATGACTCATCTTCATAGATCCAAGCAGAAAGGCAGCACCAAACAGCCAGCAAACACGGGCAGCCAGAGTTCAAACTGCTCTCCCTGCATCCTGGACTGGTCTCCAAGATCTCCTTCCAGTGACACACCTCTTCCCCAGTACAGTTCTGCCCACAGCAGACTCAAGATTCAAGCCTGAGTCTAGGGGGCCACACATTCAAACTCCCACAGACCTACCTGCAACAGAGACTGAAAGTCTGTGCTCCATCTGAGGCCCTGGGACCATGACAAGGCTCTCAGCCACAAAAGTGGAACCAAGTGACATCCTTGCAAACCCCAATATATAAGTCATGCTGTCAGGTATGAAAAATGGCATGGTGGGGGACCAGGGGAAAGGGGGAGGCTGGAGAGATGGCTCAGCAGTTAAAGACACCTACTTGAAAAGACTAATGGCCTGAATTTGATTCCCCAGGTAAAGTCAGATGCACAAAGTGGTACAAGCGCCTGGAGTTCATTTGCAGTGACAGTGGGCCCTGGCGTGCCCATACTCACTCCTTGCCTCTCTCAAATAATAAAAAACTTTTTTAAAAAAATTTTTTGGCTGGAGAGATGGCTTAGCAATGAAGGTGCTTGCCCGCAAAGCCGAAGGACCCGGGTTCAATTCCCTATGACCCACATAAGCCAAATGCATCTGACGTTTGTTTGCAGTGGCTGGAGGCCCTGGTGTGTCTGTGCTGTTTCTCTTTCTCAAAATGAATAAATTAATATTAAAAAAGAAAGAAAGAAAGAAAGAAAGAAAGAAAGAAAGAAAGAAAGAAAGAAAAAGAAACCCAGGCGTGGTGGCACACGCCTTTAATCCCAGCACTTGGGAGGCAGAGGTAGGAGGATTGATGTGAGTTTGAGGCCACCCTTAGACTATTCTAGGTCAGCCTGAGCTAAAGTGAGACCCTACCTCAAAAAAAAAAAAAAAAAAAAAAAGATCTGGGCATGGTGGTGCACACCTTTAATACCAGCCCTTGGGAGGCAGAGGTAAGAGGACTGCCATGAGTTCAAGGCTACCCTGAGACTACATAGTAAATTCCAGGTCAGCCTGGGCTAGAGTGAAAACCCTACCTCGAAAATAGTGCTTGCCTGTGAAGCCTAAGGACCCTGGTTCAAGGCTCGATTCCCCAGGACCCACGTTAGCCAGATGCACAAGGGGGCGCACGCATCTGGAGTTCGTTTGCAGTGGCTGGAGGCCCTGGTGTGCCCATTCTCTCTCTCTCTCTGTGTGTGTGTGTGTGTGTGTGTCTGCCTCTTTCTCTCTGTCTCTGCCAGTTGGTCTCAATAAATGAATAAAAATAAAAATAAAAAAACATTTAAAAAAAAAACTGTAGAGCCAGGAACCAAGTATCTGACCATTGGTAGGCCCTGAGTAGCCAGGCTGCCTACCTGAAGACAAAGTATCATTGAACAGGGCGCAGCAGCGATGGCTCAGGCCCTCCTCCTCCTAGACTTCCACAGCAAGAGCAACAGACCAGCAGTCTGAGCCTCTAAGCCAGGCTGAAGGGCACCAGCCCAGGCACACAGATGTTCTTCCCAACCCCAGACATACATAATAAAGCTCTCCAACCCAGGAGTGGTGGCGCACGCCTTTAATCCCAGCACTCGGGAGGCAGAGGTAGGAGGATCACCGTGAGTTCAAGGCCACCCTGAGACTACAGAGTTAATTCCAGGTCAGCCTGGGCCAAAGTGAGACCCTACCTCGAAAAATCAAAAAAAAACAAAACAAAAAAAAAAAAGCTCTCCAGACCTTACCGGAATAGAGACCTTCCCACAGGCTCATTCCAGGGTGGGCTGGCTCTGGGTTCGAGACTCCTCCCTTCTCATTTCCCCACCCACACCCCCATCCTCCAGATTCATGCCAGCCCCCTTAAACTTCTCAGGGCTAGGCAGGGGGTTGTTCCAATTTCCATCCCCCCCAAAAAACAGGGGCCCCAGCCTGCCCTCCCAAGGCTATGAGTCATCCATCTCTGATCACATTGGAGGGGGTGTGTGTCTCCTCCCTGTGGGAGGCCAGCCTCGGGGCTCAGCCCATTCAGGAACACCAGGGCTAGGGAGGCAGTGGGTGGGGGATCCTGGTCAGGAAGCAGGCTGGGAAGGGTGACTTCAGCAGGAGGGGCCAGGTCTCCTTGAGGCCCCACTGAGAGCCAACACCAGGCCAGGACTCCCTGGGAGGATGACCACCCCCACATACATACACACACATACACCCCGCCTCCACCAGGAACAATGGTGGCAGATGCCCCAGGGTCTGCAACGTGCCAGTTCAGGCGGGGAGGGGTGCTGGAGCGAAGTCCTTCGTGGGGTCAACCGAGGTACTGTTGGGGGGTGGGGGGACAGCCAGCGCAGGGAGGGAAGTGTCTGACCTCCGCACTCCATCCCCAGGCAGAACACACCGGACCGTTCATCACCACCCCAACCCTCCCGAAGCTCACCAGCCGGTGACAGCGACAGCAGCAGCGATAGCAACAGGATCGGTGGTGGTGCCAGGGCTGGCGCAGCCATGACTGGGCGGGCAGACGGACGGACGGACGGACAGACAGAAGGACAGCGTGCTCCCCCCACCCACCCACCCCGAAGCCCAGCGACCCGCGCGGCCCGGGCCTCCTCGCTCCGCCCCGGCCGGTTCCCGGAACCCCCGCCTAGGAGGTGGAGGAGGAGGGGACGGAGGGAGGGAGGGAGGGAGGGGAAGAGGCCGTCCCGCCCAGCCTCGGGGCCACTCTGGAGCACACCCGCCGGGGGGCAGAGAAAACTTGGGGCCCAGGAGGCGGGGCTCGTGCATCCAAGTTGCCCGCTGCTCACTTCTTCATACTTTTCCTCCCCCATCCCACCCATCTCCCCCTCCACCATCCACACACACACATTTAGAGACCCGGAGAGGGAGTCCGTTGCGATGTTTGAGCGCCTACTGTATACGCAGGGGACCCTGGTCTCAGCCCTTCCCTCCCGGGGCCACCACGTCCTCCCTGGCTGGGCAGATCTTCGCTCCTCGCTGACCTGAGGTCCAAGTGAGGTGATGGGGGAGGGGGGGACACTGCACAGCGCACCCCTTAGCGCTGGGGAGGGGAGGCGCATAGCAAATGCCAATTGCCTTCCGGAAGATTTCCAGGACCTCCGCTCCGAGGACAGTCACAGTCGGTCCCCAGCGCCCCGGTATGACACCTCCATTTCCCTAGTGATCCATTGCTCCCTTCCCAGGCATGCTCACCCTGGCTCAAGGACCTGCCCTGAGGGGAGGAACTGGCCTGGCTCCCAGTTCTTGGCAGGGGCCGGACAGGCCTCTCCTGCCCTTCAGTGATGAGGAGGGTTGCCAACAGAGCAAGGAGAGGGAGGTGGGGCATTCTTACACTGCCAAGGTCTCTGACCTGCACCTGGAACAACCAGTACTCAAGGCAAAAAAACAAAAACAAAAACAAAATGAAGTGTCCACCAATGGGCCACCTGAGCCAGTGAGTACACCCCTGTGCCGCCGCCCATGTCTCATCGGGGGCTAGGGACATAACTGGGTACAAAGAGGGAGAGCTAGCCAGGTGTGGTGGGGCATGCACTTAATCCCAGCTCTGGGGAGGCAGAGGAGGAAGGCAGACCACAGAGTTCCAGGCCAGTCTGAGAATACAGAATAAGTGCCTGGCTGCCTGGCCGGACTGGGCTAAAGTGACACCCTGCCTTGAAAACAAAAACAAACAACAAAAAGATGCTGACAGAAACCTGGGGGGGAAAAAAAAGTCAGGCTGCATGCAGTTCAATGGGAGAGAGAGAAATCACCAGCGAAGATACTCAACAGTGGACACTGCAAGCCTTATAATTGGCCAGCCAGGCCAAATGAGCCAACGGGTGCAATAGTGGCACGTCTGTCATGGTGGAAACCAACTGCTCTGTAATTGGACTGGAGGCCCGCTCCACAGGAGGGAATACATCCCTGATACTGAAAACCTACAACAGGGGTAGTCATGAGCCTTAGGGTGTAACATCTGCTGTTGTCTGGCTAAATGTATATACTATGCTCACCAAACTGCCCAGTAAGCACTTCTTTTAATATATATTAACTATAAAATAAATATGAAACAAAATATATTATTGCTACTCTCACTTTCGGTTGGAGAAGTTTCTCTTTTCAGACAGCGGTGACCCTGGGATGACTCAGAAGGTATCAATGGTGCTGAGAAGAAGTGACAGGTGTGTACAGCACTGAAATGTCTTTATCACACCTCCCTCAAATAGTGCTTCTGTTTCCCCAGAGATGCTTCATTCCAGTTTGCACCATCCACAAAGTTCAAACCACGGAGCTACCCAGAGCTCACGGACAGCCCATGTGAGACCTTCCAGGTTAAGCATAGCAGTGACCTGGCCAGAACAGCACATGGGCAGGAATACTTACCCCAGAGGCTTGGAACTAACAACACTGTGGCAGTGGGGAAGGAATTAAGTGGATCAGGCCTGCAAAATCTAGAACAGTCCTATCTGTAAATTGGACAGGGGAAAATAATCCTTCCAAGGAAAACACCAAACTCACCATGTGGGAATCTTAGAGAGATTGAGAGAACTGGAATGTATACTGTGAAGACCCGGACCAGGTGGATCAACTCAGGAAAAAAAAAAAAGAGTGGGGTGTGGTGGTGCACTCAGGAGGGAGGCAAACGTAGGAGGATCGCCATGCGTTCGAGGCCACTCTGAGATTACACAGTGAGTTTCATGTCAGCCTGGGCTAGAGTGAAATCTTACCTCAAAACACTTCAAATTAAAGAGCCAAATTCATAGAATTAATAGTGAAAAGCAGGAAACAGAGAATTATTCACTGTAGTCACATTCGGAAGAGTGACTAAGAGCCAGGTATGGTGGCGCATGCCTTTAATCCCAGCACTAGGGAGGCAGAGGTAGGAGGATTGCCATGAGTTCGAGGCCACCCTGAGACTCCATAGTGGATTCCAGGTCAGCCTGGGCTAGAGTGAAACCCTAACTTGAAAAACAAAAAAAAAAAAAAAAAAAAAAAGAGTGACTAAGGTTCAGTGACAACCCCATCCTCCACTCCCCTCGCACCCACATCCCTCTGGTTTTAGGTTTAGTATAAGTAGAGGGCCTGAGGCATGCACAGCTAAGTAGTTCTTGTCAAGGTACGGTCCTGCCCACCACTGTGCTTTAGCAAGGTGGCCTGACCAGTGGCCAGCACTGCAGGAGATCCCGTTCTGGGGAGAGAAGAGCTGGCTTTGTGACTGGCACCAGGCTTGCTCCTTTTCTTTCTTTCTTTCTTTTTTTTTTATTTATTTTGTTTTTGTTTTTCAAGGTAGGGTCTCACTCTAGCCCAGGGGGCCTTTTCTTTCTCACAGTATGAGATTACTAGGGAAATTCCAATTTCTTGGGGGCCACTGTTTCTAATCACCAAAGAGAAGGGCACAAGCCTCTCTTTTGAGTATCTACCTTGCTGCCAGGCTGATTACGGTTCCTGACATGAATTGGGGTTCTAATTCTGCTAGGCAGTCAGTTTCCTTCAACTGAGTGTCTCCCCAGGAGTGGCAGCAGGTGCCAAGGAAATGGGGGTGGCTGGACTGGTCACCTGCTGCGTTGGACCTAAGACGGTAGACATTCAGCCAGGTTGGAGGGCAAAGGCTCTGGCAGCCCTCGAGTGAGAGGAAACCAGCTAGTACTGTCACGTGGTTAGTGTGGAACCAGGAAAAACTGGGTCTTTGTTCCCAGCCCCAGACTCCTACAACTTGGCCATATAGTTATCTTTCATATGCCAATGAGCGATGGGATAGGGGAGCTTGCAGGGGTGAGGGGAGAGACTCCCCCCTTCTAGTCAAGAGCATGACTGGATGGGAAGAGGGAGAGAAGGAGTTGGGTAGAGAGCTCTGAGTCTCATAACACTGGTGACCAGAAATACCTAACGGTGAGCTGGAGAGATGAGCTAGCATGAGGCGTTTGCCTGCAAAGCCAGAGGATCCTGGTTCGATTCCCCAGGACCCACGCAAGCCAGATGCACATGCGTCTGGAGTTCGTTTGTAGTGGCTGAAGGCCCTGGCATGCCCATTCTCTTTCTCTCTCTCTCTCCTCCCCCCCCTCTGTCTTTCTGTCTCTCAAATAAACAAGAAAATGTTAAAAAAAAAAATAATAATCAATAAAGAAAGACCTAACCAGTAGAACTTTCTGCTCTAACCTCCCAGAAAAGAGAGGAACTAGAGTAAGAGCTGAAGCTTCAGCAACCAATGAGTTAATCAATCATGTCTTCGTAATGATACATCTATTAAAGAAAAAAAAAACTTTGATTGGGGGTTTGTTCAGTGGTTAGAGGCCAAGGTCTGATTCCCCAGAAAGTGGTGCATGCTCCTGACGACAGCAAGAAGCCCTGGCACCCCCATTCTCCTTCTGTATCTTAAATAAACATCCCTTCGACAACGTGGTTTATGGAATGGTGGACACACCGGTGTGTCAGGATTGGACACATCGCATGTTGTCCTCAAGTAATTTTCCTGGCGGCAAGGTGTTTTATTTTAATTTTAAAAATTTATTTAAATGTGTTGGGGGGCACACACCTCTTGCTGCTGTGAATGAACTCAATACATGGGCCTCTTTGTGTATCTGACTTACGTGGGTCCTGGGGAATCAAACCTGGCTCCTTTGGCTTTGCAGGCAACCACCTTAACCACTAAACCATCTCTCCAGCCCCAGTGCTAGGATTAAAGGTGTATGCCACCACACCTGGCTATGAAGTTATTTTATTTTTATTTATTTATTTATTTATTTTTGGTTTCTTGAGATAGGGTCTGACCTGGAATTCACTATGTAGCCTCAGGGTGGCCTCGAACTCACAGCAATCCTTCTATCTCTGCCTCCTGAGTGCTAGGATTAAAGGCGTGCGCCACCACTCCAGGCTTATTTTATTTTTAAATAGTTTATTTCTTAATTTATTTGAGAGAGGTGGGAGAGACAGAGAAAAAGAGAGAATGGGCATACCAGGGCCTCTGGCCACTGCAAATGAACTCCAGACGCATATGCCCCCTATGCATCTGGCTTAGGTGGGTCCTGAGGAATTGAACAGGGGTCCTTAGGCTTTGGCAGATGCTTTAACCGCTGACCATTTCCCCAGCCCTAGGCAGGTATCTAAAAGAGAACTTTGTGCCTTTCCCTTTAGCTATAAGATGATGATGATGATGATTATTTCCGAGATAGGGTCTCACTGTGGCCCAGGATGACTTGGAACTAACTACATAGTCTCAGGGTGGCCTCAAACTCACGGTGATCCTCTTACCTCTGCCTCCCAAGTGCTGGGATTAAAGGTGTGAGCCACCACGCCCAGCTTACTTTATTTTTAAATAGTTTATTTCTTAATTATTTGAGAGCGAGGGTGAGAGAGGGGAAGAGGCAGAAAAAAAGAGAGAATGGGCACACCAGGGCCTCTAGCCGCTGCAAATGAACTCCAGATGCATGCACCCCTGTGCATCTGGCTTATGTGGGGCCTAGGGAATTGAACCAGGGTTCCTAGGCTTCAGCAAATGCCTTAACCGGCAAGCCATTTCCCCAGTCCTAGACGTGTATCTTAAAGAGACCTATGTGCCTTTCCCTTTAGCTATATGAAACAATATACCCCAAGGGATGGGAATTTCCCCAGGAATCTCATGTTAGGAGAAGGAGTTGGGAGTTTGGTGCCAGCCAAAGGGAGAGGCTGTCTGCCAGAAAGAGAGTGATATCCTCGTCAGCTCACCTTACAAGAGCACTGCCAAGGGCTGGAGAGATGGCTTAGCGGTTAAGCGCTTGCCTGTGAAGCCTAAGGACCCCGGTTCGAGCCTCGGTTCCCCAGGTCCCACGTTAGCCAGATGCACAAGGGGGCACACGCGTCTGGAGTTCGTTTGCAGAGGCTGGAAGCCCTGGCGCGCCCATTCTCTCTCTTCCTCTATCTGTCTTTCTCTCTGTGTCTGTCGCTCTCAAATAAATAAATAAAAATTAAAAAAAAAAAAAAGAGCACTGCCAAGACAGCGAGCACGGGTGGGACCCACCTGGCTAGTTACGCGCAGCTCTATCTAAGCATAAACCTCCCTTCGGATGCCAGAGAGTAACTAGGGTGGTGGCTAGACTTTGTTTCTCTTCCCAGTGTTGCCACGTCAAGTAAATAACTCTCCTTTTTCTGATTTTAACTATTTCTCGTTTGTTTAATTGGCCTATTGAGGATTGGTTGAAGAGTCTGGCTTATTTGGAGACTGTCAATGAGGGGTAACAGTGGTACAGCAATTTTGGGGGTTCTCCGCCAACGTACTAATGTATGCCAACACACTAATAATCTGGGGGTGTCCCTGGATCCTTGTCTTATGAAGTTGAAGAATGAAATCCATAGACCAGAGACGAGGGTTCAGAACGATTTTTTTTATTCTAGTTTAGAGCTTTAAGGAGGGAGACCTTTCAGAGAAGGGGAGCTTAAAGAAAGGAAGAAATGGGCTGGAGAGATGTCATAGTGGGTAAGGTGCTTGCTGACAAAGCCAAAATGATCCAGGTTCGATTCCCCAGTGTTAGGTGGGACACGCTCCCAAAATGGAGGCACCAAGGACAGCAGGATGGCAACAGAGACAAAAGGAAGTAGGTTATCCACATTCCTCAGGAAACTGTGCAGGCAGCCATTATCCCTTCTTCACCTAACAATACCCCAGGTCATGATTTCCTACCCCCTTATCTCCTAAGTGGCCAGCTCACTGTTCTGATCTCACACCCTAGCTATGTGAAATGGCTAATGTAAAGGAAAAAAGGAATCCGGGTGTGGTGGCACACACCTTTAATCCCAGCACTCGGGAGGCAGAGGTAGGAAGAGCACCATGAGTTCGAGGCCACCTTGAGACTACAGAGTAATTTCCAGGTCAGCCTGGGCTACAGTGAGGCCCTACCTCAAAAAAGCCCTATAAAGCCCACAATCTGGAATCTCAGGTTGGCTGTCCTCTACTCTTAAGAGTCAGTTCTGGCAGCTTGTGTTTTTCCCAAATAAAAGCTTTCATCTTTGTCTCAGAGTGGTTTGCTTGGTCTTGGTCACTCCTTGAACCTTACACTAAACCCAAGTAAGCCAGATGTACAAGGTGGCACGTGCATCTGGAGTTCAGTGGCTAGAGGCCCTGGTGCACCCATTCTCTTTCTATCTGCTTCTCTCTCTTTCTCTCTTCCTCCCTCTCTAACAAATAAATAAAATACTTTAGAAAAAAAAGATAAAGAAAAAGGAAGAAAGGAAGACATAGCTCTTACACAAGGAGGAAAGAGGGAGTTTGAGAAGCCCACCTAGAGATTCAGGTTAAAGTTTTTTTCTTTTAATTAATTAATTAATTTGGTGTGATTTTTCAAGGTAGGGTCTTTCTCTATTGCAGGCTGACCTGGAATTCACTATGTCATCTCAGGGTGACCTCGAACTCACGGCAGTCCTCCTACCTCTGCCTACCAAGTGGTGGGATTAAAGGCGTGCACCACTATGCCCGGCTGTTTAGCTAATTTCAGGTCAGCCTGGCCCAGAGGGAGACCCTACCTCGAAAAACCAAAAAGAAAAAAAAAGAAAATGGGCATGCCAGGGCCTCCAGCCACTGCAAATGAACTCCAGATGCATGTGCCCCTGGTTTGAGGCTCAATTCCCCAGGACCCACATTAGCCAGATGCACAAGGGGATGCATGCATCTGGAGTTCGTTTACAGTGGCTGGTGCGCCCATTCTCTCTCTCTATCGCTCAGGGTGGCCTCGAACTCATGATGATCCTCTGACTTCTGTCTCCCAAGTGCTGGGATTAAAGGCATGCACCACCATCCCAGGCTTCTGTTTTTATCTTGAATCAGGATCTTGATAAATTGTCCAAGACAATTGTCCAAGATAACTTTGAATTCATTCAGTGGTCCAGGAAAGGTTTAGAACTTCAAATCATCCTGCCTCATTCTTATGAGTAGTGGCTAAAACAGCCCATTGTCATAACCAAAGCCTTATTCTGTGAGTTCCAGACTAAAACACTGATTGACCACCACGCATGGTGGGGCATACCTTCAATCCCATCACTAAAATAGCTGAGGTTAGAGATCAACATAAATTCAAGGCCAGCCTGGGACTACAGTTTCAGGTCAGGCTGGTCTAGAGTGAGACCCTGCTTTGAAAATTCCAAAAAATAAAATAAAATAAAATACTGGTTGGATTAATAGCTTAATTAAGTTTTATTTCGTTTTGAGTCAGGGTCTCATGTATCTCAGGTTAACCTTGAACTAGCCCTGTAGCCAAAGATGGCCTTGAACTCCTGATCTTCTTGTCTCTACCTCCCTAGTTGGGATTACAGGAGTGTACCATGACACCTAGTTTTCTCACTAAGTCTTTTATGTGAAAATTAGGCACTGAGCTGGGTGTGGTGGCACCCTTTAATCCTAGAACTTCAGAATCAGAGGCTGTGTGTTCAAGGCCATTCTGAGACTACATAGTGAATTCCAGGTCAGCCTGGGCTAGAGTGAGACCCTACTTCAAAAAAGCAAACAGCAACAAAAAAAAGCAGGTGGCGCTACTCACAAGAGAATGTCAAGATTGGGCCTGTTTACATTTCCTCATAGAAGGAAAGACATAGCTTCTCAGTTGAGGCGCTTGCCTGTGAAGCCTGAGGACCCATGTTCTCCTCTCCAGACCCCAGTAAGGCAGACGCACAAAGGCGAGGCAGGCACATGGTCGCACATGCCCACTAGGGGGCGCAGGCGTCTGGAGTTGGAGTGCAGTGGCTGAGGCTCTGGTGTGCCAACTCTCTTTCTCTTAAATAAATAAATAAAAACCAAGAAGGAAAGAGGAGGTAGTCAGCCACTCCCCTCCACCACCACTTTAGACCTTGGGCACAAACAGAGAGAGTGCACAGAGGGTGAAAGATCAAGGGACAGTGAACTCCTTTAAGCAGCTACGGAAGGAGGTCCTTGATGTTAAGGCTGCTTTGGGATCTCCACACTCCTATAATCTAACCCCAATAAACTCACTGGTTCACCAAAACTGGTTTTGGTGTAATCATGCTTGGTCGAATGCCTGTTCCCCACTGGGTGAAGAGACACGTGTTCACGTCTCCCCAGTGTTTCACGAAACCAACTCAGGTCTCTCCAAGAGGCCTGTCAATGTCAATCTGACATTCCATTTGTGGGGGGGGGCACATGTGCCACAGTGCACGTGTGGAAGTCAGTGCATAACTTTGGGGTGTCTGTGCTCTACCTTCCTTGACTCTGGTCTCTTACAGCTAGCTACAAGGAATTCACACTAGCTGACCAGAGAGCTTCTCAGTCTCTGGGTTCCACTGCTCATTGTCATATAACAGGGTCAGCAGGAGCCACGTTGCATCTGGCTTTATATGGGGGCTGGAGAAGTTTCCCCCCCTCTACGGTTTGTTTTAAATTATTGTTTGCACGCATGCATGGAGGCATGTGTATATGTGTGCATGTGTGTCCACACACATGCGTGTTTGCTTCTGCAAACAACTGCCCCATCTGGCTTTACGTGGGTGCTGGAGAATTGAACTCTAGGCCACCAAGCTTTGCAAGCAAGCACCTTTAACCATTATGTTATTTCCTCAGTCCTACTCTTTAATTATTACTATTATTATTATTGTTTTTTTGTTTTTTGAGGAAGGGTCTCACTCTAGCCCAGGCTAACCTGGAATTCACTATGTAGTCTCAGGCTGGCCTCAAACTCATGGCGATCCTCCTACCCCTGCCTCCTGAGGGCTGGAATTAAAGGCGTGCACCACCACGCCTGACAACATTTCATGTCTTCCTTAATCACCCTCCACCTTATATTTTATTTATTTGCAAGGAAAGATAGTGTGAGTAGGACACAACAGGGCTTCTTGCAGTTACAAACAAACTCCAACTGGGCGACATGGTGCACACCTTTAATCCCAGCCCTCAGGAGGCAGGGGTAGGAGGACCACCATGAGTTTGAGGCCAGCCTGAGACTACATAGTGGATTCCAGGTTAGCCTGGGCTAGAGTGAGACCCTACCTCAAAAACACAAAACAAGATGAAACAAAAAGCCAGGTGTAGGCTGGAGAGATGGCTTAATGGTTAAGCGCTTGCCTGTGAAGCCTAAGGACCCTGGTTCGAGGCTCGATTCCCCAGGATCCATGTTAGCCAGATGCACAAGGGGGCGCAGGCATCTGGAGTTCATTTGCAGTGGCTGGAAGCCCTGACGCGCCCGTTCTCTCTCTCTCTCACTCTTTCTCTCTCTGTTGCTCTCAAATAAATAAAGAACAACAACAACAAAAAAATAAAAATAAAGATAAGCAAATAAATAAAAAGCCAGGTGTGGTGGTGCATGCCCTTTAATCCCAGCACTCAGGAGGCAGAGGTAGGCGGATCGTTGTGAGTTCAAGGCCACCCTGAGACTTCATAGTGAATTCCAGGTCAGCCTGGGCTAGAGCGAGACCTTACCTCAAAAAGCCAGACCAAACCAAACCAAACAAAGAAAAAAACTCCAGATGCACGCACTTCTTCCTATATATGGTTTTACATGGGTTCCCTAACCCGGGCCAGGAGACTTGGTAAGCAAGTGCCTTTAACCAGCTGAGTCATTTGTCCAGCCCCCAACCTTGTTTTTTTTTAATTGAACCCAGAGCTCACCATCCTGACTAGACTAGTCAGCAAGCCAGGATCCTCCTAACCCTCCTCAGAGCTGATATCGCAGGCCTTTGCCACCAAGTGCAGCAGGTGACCTGAGCTCGGGTCCTCCTTTCTGCATGGCAGGCATTTTACTGAGCCAGCCGCCTGGAATTCTTCTTGAAGCCATTTCACAAGCTCCCCTTTACTGAGGCCTTATGTAATCTTCTCCCCACAGTGATCTTGACCCTAGTTCTTCTCCTTCCTCTTCTCCAGCTCCCAGAACTTCCTCTATGTCCTCGAACCTTCTGAATGGCCATGGAGTGCTCTTGACCTCACCCAGGCCTTGGGTATCTTCTCAGCGAGATGCAATCCTTCCCACAGCCCCCTTCACCCCCCGCCCCTGTTGCTGTGCCCTCTGATATATGACACCATTGGTTTGTCTACTATGTTGGTCACCACCAGATTGTCATCGCTGGTGGCAGAGTTTACCTCCATACTCACTGCTGGATCCCCTCTGCTAGCATGGAGGCACGAAGTAAATGTGTTCCAATATTTGCCTTGTCTTTTTAAAATTTTTGTTTATTTGTCTATTTGAGAGAGACAGAGAGAAAGAGGCAGATAGACAATGGGTGTGCCAGGGCCTCCAGCCACTGCAAACGAGCTCCGGACGCATACGCCAACTTGTGTATCTGTTTTATGTGGGTACTGGGGAATCAAACCTCTAGGTCCTTAGGTTCTCAGGTAAGTGCCTCAGGTAAGCCATCTCTCCAGCCCTTTTCATTTCTTTTTGATGGATTTATTTTGAGGTAAGGTCTCATTCTAGCCCAGGCTGACCTGGAACTCACTCCAGCCCAAAGCTGGCCTTGAATCATACTAATTCTCCTCCCTCCGTCTCTCCTGAGTGCTGGGATTAAAGGTGTCCACCATCAAGCCTCTTGCCACTGCAAAACAAACTCCAGATCCATGCACCACTTTGTGCAGCTGACACTTGGGGGCTTGGCGTGGTGGCGCACGCCTTTAATTCCATCACTAGGGAGGCAGAGGTAGGAGGATCGCCGTGAGTTTGAGGCCACCCTGAGAGCACATAGTACATTCCAGGTTAGCCTGACCTAGACTGAGACCCTACCTCAAAACAAACAAACAAAAAGTGGTGGTTTGATTTAGGTGTCCTTCATAAACTTAGGTGTTCTGGATGATAGGTTCCCTAGATAATGGCAATTGGAAATTAAAGTCTCCTGGAGGCAGTGTTGGGGGTGGGCTTATGGGTGTCATAGCCAGTTTCCCTATACCAGTGTTTGGCACACTCTCCTGTTCCTGTTGTCCACTTTATATTGGCCAGGGGGGATGTCCACCCTCTGCTCATGCCATCGTTTTCCTTGCCATCATGGAGCTTCCCCCTTGAGTCTGTAAGCCAAAATAAACCTTTTTTTCCCACCCCACAAGCTGCTCTTGGTTGGGTGAACCTGACTGCAACCATATATATATATATCATGTACATAAAATTTGCAAAGTGGGAGTTAAAAGAAAGAATAGGGGCTGGAGAGATGGCTTAGCAGATAAAGCACATGCCTACAAAGCCTAAGGATGCAGGTTCAATTCTCTAGGTCCCATGTAAGCCAGATGCACATGGTGGTGCATGCATGCGTCTGGAGTTTGTTTGCAGTGGCTAAAGGCCCTGGCAAATCCATTCTCACTCTCTCTCTTTCTTTGTCTCTCTCTCTCTCCCTTTCTCTCTATCTCTAATAAATAAATAAATAAATAAAAATCTTAAAAAAAAAAAAAGAAAGAAAGAAAGAATTGGCACACCAGGACCTCTTGCCACTGCAAATGAACTCCAGGTACATGTGCCACCACTTTGTGCATCTGGCTTTACTGGGGACTTGAACCCAGGACAATAGATTTTGCAAGCAAGTGCCTTTAACCACTGAGCCATCTCCCCAGCCTCAGGTGCATGCTTTCTCTTTCTTTTTCATTTATTTATTTATTTATTTATGTTAGAGAGAGAGAATGGACACACCAGGGCCTCCAGCCACTTCAAAGGAACTCCATATGCCCCCTTGTGCATCTGGCTGACATGGGACCTGGGGAATGAAATTGGGGTCCTTAGGCTTCTCAGGCAAATACCTTAACCGCTAAGTCATTTCCCCAGCTTTCTTTCTTTCTTCCTTTCTTTCTTTCTCTTCAGTCTTTCAAGGTAGGGTCTTGCTCTGTGCTCTACTTTAGGCTGACCTGGAACTCACTATGTAGTCTCAGGCTGGCCTTGAATCCAGTGATCCTCCTACCTCTGCCTCCCAAGTGCTGGGATTAAAGATGTGTGCCACCATGCATAGCTTTAAAAAAAAATTCATTTATTTATTTGAGAGACAGACAGAGAGAGAGAGGTAAACAGATAGAATGGGCGTGCCAGGGCCTCCAGCCACTGCAAATGAACTCCAGACACATGTGCCCCCTTGTGCATCTGGCTAACGGGGGTCCTGGGGAATCAAGCCTCGAACCGGGGTCCTCAGACTTCACTGGCAAACGTTTAACCACTAAGCCATCTCTCCAGCCCTCTTTTTTTTTTTTTTAATTAATTTTTTTGCAAGCAGAGAGAGAGTCAAAGAGAGAATGGGTATGCCAGGGCCTCTAGCTGCTGCAAACAAACTCCAAATGCATGCACCATTTGGTACATGTGGCTTTATGTGTGTGCTGGAAAATTGATGAGAGAGAATGAGTGCATCACGGCCTCTAGTCACTGCAAATGAGCTCCAGACCTGCCTTTATGCGAGTACTGGGGAACCAAACTGGTGTTGTTAGGCTTTGCAGGTGCCTTAACCACTGAGCCATCTCAACACTATTGCCTTTGTTCTATTTGACAGACTCACTGGGCAGCCCACTCTAGCATGGAACTCACTATGTAGCCTAGGCTGACCTTGATCCTGAAGTAATCCTCCTCCCTCAGACTCTCCAAATTCCTACACCTGGCTCACCTAGACCACTTTTAGTTTTTTCTTTCCCTTTTTATTGTTTTGTTTTGTTTTTGTTTTTTGAGGTAGGGTCTCACTCTAGTTCAGGCTGACCTGGAATTCATGTTGTAGTCTCAGGGTGGCCTCGAACTCATGGTGATCCTCCTACCTCTACCTTCTGAGTGCTGGGATTAAAGGTGTGCACCACCACACCTGACTCTTTCCCTTACTTTTTTTTTTTTTTGCATGTGTGTGTGTACGTACGTGCCAGGGCCTCTGGCTGTTACAAATGGACACTTTGTATCTGGCTTACCCGCATGGCTGGAGAATTGAACCCAGGATCAGTAGGCTTTGCAAATAAGAGCCTTTAACTGATAAGCCATTTTCTCAGGCTCTTTATTTTCTTTTCTAGTGTTTCCTTCTCCCTTCCACCCTTCCATGGATGTGGCTTCCCCCTCTCCCCCATACAGTCTCACTCTAGGCCAGGCTGGCCTCTAACTCACAGTAATCCTTACCTTGGCCTCCTAAATGCTGGGATTAAAGGCACGTGCCACCACACTCCACCTGTTTGTTTATTATAAAGAGATCCTGGGCTTATGTGGGTACTGGGGAATCTAACTTGGGTCCCAAAGCTTTGCAGGCAAGTGCCTTAACAGCTGAGCCATCTCTCCAGTCCTGCTTGTTTCTTGGTTTTTCTTTTTTGTTTTTTTGAGGTAGGGTCTCATTCTTGCCCAGACTGAACTGGAATTCAGTCTGTTGTCTCAAGGTGGCCTTGAACTCATGGTGATCCTCCAACCTCTGCTTCCCAAGTGCTGGGATTAAAGGTGTGCACATACCACATCTGGCTTGTTTTTGTTTGTTTTTTTTTTTGAAGTAGGGTCTCATTCTTGCCCAGGCTGACCTGGAATTCATTATGTAATCTCAGGGTGCCCTCAAACTCAGTGATCCTACCTCTGCCTCCCAAGTGCTGGGATTAAAGGCATGCGCCACCACGCCTGGCTTGTGTTTGTTTTTTCATGGGGATGCCAGAGTGAAAATTGATTCAGGGGTTCAAACATAGACTTATGAGAAAGATCACAACAGGGGACACCTACAGAGCTGGCAGGACAAAAAAACAAAACCCTCACAAATGGAGAAAAATCCACAAAACACCACCTCAAATATCGTGTTTTAAAAAGTATTTATTGCAAAGAATGCTGGACACAGTGCAATGCATGGTTGAAATCCAATGCCATCCATTCAAGGGAGGGCAGGATGATGCCTGCGGCCCAGGCACATTGCAGCCGCCTTGCAGCCACTCCAGGGAAGCTGAGGGAGGGACTGTCCCCACGCACGCCCTGACTCCCCGACGCCCTTCTGCCCCATGCAGTCCTCCTTGTAACGTGGCTCCCGCCTCCCCCTCAGTGCAGAGATAAAAGGCCTCGGTGGTCTTGTTGCAGGTGACATCAGGTAGATTCACAGCTGCCGACCAAAGGGATTTTCTATGGCTAACAAGTATGTCCAGATGACGAAAGTCACCCAAACTTGGAGAGACACAAAAGCAAAGGTTACAGTCCCCATGTCCCAAAGGCAATGGTATGGTCTTCTGGACCCAAGATGGGGCTTGGGGCTCTGACAGGAATCGAGCCAATGAAGGTCAGGCTCATTCCAGACATTTATTCCTGTTTGTCTACAGCTTTGATGAGAGAGAAAGAGAGAGACAGAGAGAGAGAGAGAGAGAGAGAGAGAGGGAGAGGGGTGTGGGGGGGAAGACACCACTTGTCAGGACCAGGGACACTGACTTCTCTTAGGGCCAGGTGGCCTCTGCAGGCTACAGCCAGACAATGGGAGTGGCAAGGCTGAAAAGGCCCAGACTTGGAAAGGCTCTTGGATGCAGGGATCTGGCTTACCAAGGTCCCGTTTGTGGGCAGTGGAGCACCAGCCACTGGTATGGGTTCCTGCCCTGCACGTCAGTCTGTTGGCCAGCTGAGACACGGAGCCATAATCGGCTGCATAAACCCACAAGAACTCAGAGGCTCCACAAGGTTGTTTTTATCAGACTCCCATGACAGGAGACAAAGCTGTGACGGGCTGGGGACTTCTCCTTGGGCCAGTGGCTGCCTCCAAGGCCTGTTTTCCTCCTTCCTCAGTCCAACAGATGGACGTTAACAAACACAAGGGAGGGCCTAACAAGACTACGGGTAGTTCTGAGCCACTCACACCAAAGGAACATCCTTGCCAGCGGTGCATAGTCCTGTGTGGACAGAGCTGACAATGACCAGGGAAGGGGAGCCCAGGCTCCTTGAGCACTTTGGTGTGTGCACTGTGAAGGTAACCAGGACAGCTGACCATCCTTCCATGGTCGCCCCAGTTCAGTTCTTGAGAACAGCTGGGACAAGGCGGCCTGAGCCCCAGCTCCCCAATATTTCGGCGTAGGCCTTGGTAGAAGTCAGGAAAGGGCACCTCCAATGTTCTCTTTCCCTTCAGCGTCACAATGTGCCAAAGCAAGCATGCTGTTCGAGGAATGCCAAATGTGGGTGACTGCCCAATGGGCCTGGCCAGCGGCTGCAGCGCTTCCATTCCTGGAAGGGAGGGATGGGGAGAGTTGGCCTCGCCTTGAGTAGGAGATACTCAGCGCCCCAGGAAGACGTGGCTATGAAGAGAACAGGAAGAGCCCGGCCAGGGGTTGCCTTGTGCACCCAGGCAGCTGAGCCACAGTGAGGACATCTCGGTGAGACATTCCGTTTCACATTTAGGGCTGCACACTTCACAAAGCAGCCATCTATCTGCCAGCCACAGCAAAGGGGCCAGAAAGTGGGGCAAAGGGGGAGCTCAACCAGCTGCACGGCAAATAGCCTGGGGATTCTGAGCATTCAGCAGCCGCATCCAACCCTGTCGCTGGCTGTCATCAAGGAGACGGTGGGCTAGGCTGAGGGCTCTGGGCGCTGCCAGCCAGGCACAGCTTCGACGGTGCTCCTGCATGGTGACAATGCCCGTAATGTAAACACGAGAGGAACCTGGAATGACCTCGTCTGGAGACTCAACCAACTCCTGCCCAGGGGCCTCAGTGGATGACTTGTGGTCACTGGTGAGCAGGGACTGTGACAAGGGCTTCCTCTGGAGGCCTGGAGATGTCTACATTCTGTAGGATAAAGACATGAAATATTTAGTCTTCCCAGGAATAGGTCAGGCAAGGGGATGTCTGCTTTCTACTTCTCCTTATCATGGAGGGAGGCAAGACAGACAAGCAAATCCACTGCTGCGGGAACCCAGACCCTGCCCCGAGAGCGCATGGTGTTCAAACTACCACCTGTGGCTACTGGCTTCCCGACGCATGGCGGGTGTGCAGCTAACGGGACAAAGATGGGGTAGAGGATGGTGTTCGCTCCCTGCTCCACTGTAGTAGGCAGGGCAGGGCAGGTGCTGTGCAAAGCGAGGCCACCCCAGCTCCAGGCTGGTTCCATGGAGAGGAGCCCCTGGCATAGACCTAGATCCTCATCAATGGGAACGGGGAGGGGCTCAGCTCTTAGGGTGCCCCCTTCCTGGCTCTGTGGCAGGGTATGGATAGCTAGACTGGTCTGTTCCCTCAGAGCTGGGCCACAGAGCCCCTGAAGTTCTCAGCTATAAATGGCTCCCCCCAAAGCTATAAAGCCAATACCATCCCTGGCTTATGGGGCTTAGAGTATCTCGGACCTGAGGACCTTCCTCAACTCTGTAAGGCCATTTCATATGAAGTCCCATTGGCTGTGGGCCCTTGGAACCACCACCTGCAGGAGCAGGTTACCTCAGTGACCTGAGTTGCAGCCCTGTGCAACATGACATGCCAGGCGTGCAGGACAGAGAAATGGCCCTCAGCTAAGGCTCACAGACCAGCTAGAAATTTGTAGAAGCAGGTACAATTCTTTTCTGTGTTTGTTTGTTTTTGCTTTTTGAGGTAGGGTCTCACTCTGGCCCAGGCTGACCTGGAATAACACTATGTAGTCTTAGGCTGGCCTCGAACTCATGGCGATCCTCCCTACCTCTGTCTCCCGGGTGCTGGAATTAAAGGCATGCGCTAACCATGCCCAACTTGAGACAACTTCTTGAGGACTCTTTTCCCATTACAGCAAGCCCCCCCACTTCACCCCATAGATGGTCCAGGAAATCCTGGGATCCTGTCTATGTAAAAGAAAAGTGTTGTAGAGCCTGTGGCAGGCAGAAGTTTGCCTCTCAGAGGTACCCGTCCTGAGGCTGGCAGACTTCCAGCCCTGGCATGGCCGTGGACAGGTAAGGTTGGGCCTCCAAAGGCTGCTGGGCCAGGGGCCCCTCCAGCTGTCACCCTGTCAGTGCTGGAGGCCACCTGGAATTCCCTCAAAGGACGCCTCGCACAGCGTGCCTTCCCTTGTGACTTGTGAGTGCCAGACTAGGTCTTGACCGAGACACACAGATTCTATGAGAGTAAAGGCAGTTGAGAAGGAGTGAGACACGTCTACACACCCTCTGCCCGCAAGACTCAAGGCCGAGGACCTGCAGGTGAGTCGAGGCACTCAGGCAGGTGAAGCCCAAGGCCTGTATCTTCGGCGGGGACCCAAGGACCAAGAACACTCCACCATAGATGTCAACAGGCTACAGGAGCCTTCTCGGTGCAATGCACTCCAGGACCCGGGACTGAGAGAAGAGAGGTCCTGCCTCTGATCTCAGGGTGATGCTGTGGAGGACCCCACATGGGTACTGACAGGGGTTCAGGACAGTGCTTCGTTTTTTTTTTTTTTGTTTTTTTTTTTTTAGGGTAGCCTAGGCTGTCCTGGAACTTACTTTGTAGTCTCAGGGCGGCCTCCACCTTGCAGCGATCCTCCTACCTTCACCACCCGAGTGAATGCTGGGATTCAAGGCGTGCGCCGCCACACCTGGCCAGAACTTCTCACAGGTGTGCACTACCACGTCTGGTCTATGCGCACCCCACAACGGAGCTACCACCTCAGCCCATGATATTGTTTAAGGCTCAGATGTGCCCCAGTTAGAAAAGATGCTCACGAGGCCCGGATCGGCAGGGCGAGCACAGAATTCACACCTGCCCACAGGTAACTTCTGGCCCTTCCTCCAACTGGGACGAGTTCTAACCCAGACCTTCACGACAGGGCTTCTGGGGAGCTGTGAGGCTCATCGAGAGCCAGAAGCCAACCTCACCTGGTGGCCCAGCTCCAGGGACCTCCCCACCCCAGGGGAGCTGGCCTTGGGAAATAACCTAACCAAGCTACCGCCCCACCCTGACCACAGGAGACAAGCCTAGGCAGAAAGCAGCCTTGGCAAGACTCCAACTCCCTCTGGCCAAGTGCCCCAAGTGGGGGTCCTGAAGATGGGAGTCAGGACACTGTGGGGGGAAGACACATACACACACCGCCCCCCACCCCACGCCAGCAGTGGTCCCATGGCTACCTGAGGCCTGTCTCGGTGTGTATTCACAGCTGCCACGTTCAAGAATATGGACTCCACTTTACAACCTGCCGAAAGAAGAGAAAAATGCAGTCCCCTCCCAAAAACAACAGGAGCCACAAGGGTCAAGAACTGCTTTCAGGAAGAGACTGGGGCTTGTGAGGTAGAAATGAATGGGGCCTGACACAAAACTATAAATTTATTTAACCCATTATAGGATTATTTTGTTTATTTGTTATTTATTTATTTATTTTGAGGTAGGGTTTCATTCATTCTAGCTCAGGCTGACCTGGAATTCACTCTGTATTCTCAGGCTGGCCTCGAAATCACGGCGATCCTCCTACCTCTGCCTCCTAAGTGCTGGGATTAAAAAGGCATGTGCCACCATGCCAGCGAACCCATTAGGAATTTTTGTGTGATTTGGGGGAGAGGAATGGGACTCAAATGCCCAGTCCTTGAGCGTGAATATTGTACATGACATTATGTTGCAATATCAAACGACTGGACGTGGACTTAGTGGTTAAGGCGCTTGCCCAGTACCCACGTGGGCCAGATGTACAAGGGGGCACGTGTGTTGAGATCGTTTGTAGTGGCTAGAAGCCCTGGTATACCCATTCTCTCTCTCTCTCTCTCTCTGCCTCTTTCTCAAAAAATAAATAAAATATTTAAAAAAAATGGTTGGACATGCTTTGCCAGGTGGAGTCCTTCCGCCACAGACAGATCCCAGGGTCCACCAAGACCTGTCAGACTCCTGCTTATCCTCACGTGACTGCCCACACGTGTCACATGGAGTCCCCAAACTGTGCACTCTAAGGAACAAGGGCAGTTAGGGCAGCAGTGGGTCTATGGTCAATATGGGATCACTTGCTCTCATGGGTCTCCAAACGTGTCACGCAAGGTCCAATCAGCCTGGTGCTGGGCCCTCGCAGCAAGGAGATTATCAGTCACTAAATGATTCCGTCTGCCCTGGGGCTTCACCCTTCCAAGGGCACCCAGGTTAAAAGAGCTCGGGGCTGGAGGGATAGCTTAGAGGTTAAGGCGCTTGCCTGCAAAGCCAAAGGATCCAGGTTCAGTTCCCCAGGACCCATGTAAGCCAGATGCACAAGGGGGCACGTGCATCTAGAGTTCATGTGCCATGGCTGGAGGCCCTAGTGTACCCATTCTCTGCCTACGT